>NC_090394.1:62472612-62585148 GCF_036365525.1 Heterodontus francisci
ATTTGCTACCAGGTAGTGAAGAAATTCAGAAGGCAAGAGACATTTAGTCCTTGCACAAATCTCATGACTGCAATGAAGCATGAGGGTAGGCTGACGACTCCATCTCCCTAGACTGTGGAAAGGCGGTAGGGGAAAAGGGATCAAAAGTAAAGACGTATAGCATGAAGAAAATATAATTTTAAACAGGTATTTTATTGCACAGGAGCGGTGCTGTCATTCACTCGTGCCTGCTGTACCTAATACTTTTCACACTCCAAGAACTGTTGTCTACTGCTTTCTTTGGCATTTTCTATAAAATAGGTCGAGGGAAAATTTGAAAACATCACATGGCGTTAGATTAGAATCTACTGCTGAAGACTGTGTGCATTCTGGGGTGACTGGTGCTGTTTGTTCAAATTGATGTACAGTAACAAACTTGTGACCCTATTAATTATTGGCATTGCAGAATGATGGTCACACATGCATTACAAATGCTACAGTCTTTTATAGAAGAGAGCAGGGGTGGGAGGAGATTTTTATAGGGACGGAATGTATGAGCCTGGGAATTGCTATGAGAAATATTATCTGATCAAATTTTTTCTCCTCAGCTATATTATTGGCTGGAGTTGAGCCATTTGTTTTAAATGGAATGGCGAATCTTGCTTTAGTGGGAGAGAAGAATTTATAACCTATTAAACATCCTCACAGTAATATCCCTTGTGGGAATTTCCAGCCTATTCAAGATTTTGAGAACTGTTGCTTTTGTCTTCAGTATCAGTGGCATCAGAAACATAATTACTGTTTGGTACAAAGTATTACATGATTTAATGCTGTGCTGCTGAAGAGGGAGCGGAGACCTGAAAAGGCAGCAAATTGGGATATGGAAATGATTGCCACCTAAATTTTTTGAAAAAAAGCCTTCCGAACATGTCCACAGCATGACTTCTGTATTCCAGTTGTGTGGTTAATGGGTTCGCAGAGAGGAAACCAGCTGTTTCCACACAAGGAAGAGTGGATATGTTTTCAAAATTATTTTTGTGCTTTTTCTAGTATCATTAGATTAGTGGAGGACCAAGACCCAGTCAACTGTTTGTGCTGTTAGCTTGGATGGCGAAAACATCTTAAAAGGGAAGTCAAACACCCACCCACCTGAAAGAAAATAAAAAACATTAATCTCCTGAAGGTTGTAGGTATGCAATTTCACAAACTTTAAATCAACCACTTAAATAGGATGTAGTTAGGAAAGGACGTGCATTCAGGACACTTGGGAGTATCATAAGATTATGGATTGGAACACAATTGGATTTAATATGAAATGATATGGCCCCACCCAGCATTAAACTCTAATAGGTGGCATGTGGCACAAGTATGCTGGAGGCCAATTCAAATTAGCTTTTGCAAAAAATATTGGTGAATCAACCGATCACAAATTAAGTCATTATTTTATGCTTGTGTCTTTCAAAAGAGAACTGCAACTCCTGAGTTCAAAGCATATGACTTTTCAATTTGTATTTCAAATCTCCTTGCATGCAGGGATTTTGAAGAATTGTAAACCACAATGTCTGTGGCTCAGTGCATGTAACGAATGCATAGTTGCTGAAGAGCATCGCATTTAGGGTTAAACCATTGTCTCTATCTAGGAAACCACTAGCCTTTACATTACTTTGCTGAAGCTTAATATAGTTGCTATCTTTTGCCAAGTCACTAATCAGGCAGGATGGAGGGGCAGGGCAGGAGAAGCTATGGGATCCTGACTTGAATACTGATTAAGTTTTTGCCATTAATTTTATAAACTTTCACACTCTTGCCTCCACATCACGAGATTTTTTTTTTTCCAAAATATACTTTATTCATAAAAATCTGTAAAAATTACATTGCCAAACAGTTTCCAAACAGCACCAAAAAATACAAACATTGCAAGGGAGATCAGTTTCCTTCAATACTGTCATGAGTTTCTTCCCAACCCTTCCGTTTCACAATTGTCATGTCAATTACAGTTTTACATTTCCAGCAATTGAGAATATTAACAATACAGTTCGAGGGGTTTCCCATTGATCCAGCCCCTCAGTCCAGCTTGGTGGGGGAATCTTACACTGTGGTCTTTCCCCATTGAGCCTTTGCTGCGGCTGCCCCAAGCTTTAGTGCGTCCCTCAGCACGTAGTCCTGGACCTTGGAATGTGCCAGTCTGCGACATTCGGTGGTGGACAACTCTTTGCGCTGGAAGACCAGCAAGTTTCGGGCAGACCAAAGGGCGTCTTTCACCGAATTGATAGTCCTCCAGCAGCAGTTGATGTTTGTCTCGGTGTGCGTCCCTGGGAACAGCCCGTAGAGCACAGACTCCTGTGTTACAGAGCTGCTTGGGATGAACCTTGACAAAAACCACTGCATCTCTTTCCACACCTGCTTTGCAAAGGCACATTCCAGGAGGAGGTGGGCGACCGTCTCTTCCCCACCACAGCCAACGCGGGGGCATTGTGCGGAGGGGGCGAGACTTCGGGTGTGCATGAAGGATCTGACGGGGAGGGCCCTTCTCACCACCAGCCAAGCTACGTCTTGGTGCTTGTTTGAAAGTTCTGGTGATGAGGCATTCCGCCAAATGACTTTGACGGTCTGCTCGGGGAACCATCCGACAGGATCCACCGTTTCCTTTTCCCGTAGGGCCTTGAGGACATTCCGTGCAGACCACTGCCTGATGGACCGGTGGTCAAAGGTGTTTTCCCGCAGAAACTGTTCCACGAAGGATAGGTGGTATGGCACCGCCCAACTGCATGGAGCGTTCCGCGGCAATGTGACCAGGCCCATCCTTCGCAACACCGGGGACAGATAGAACCTCAGCACGTAGTGACACTTGGAGTTTGCGTACTGGGGATCTACACACAGCTTGATGCAGCCGCCCACGAAAGTGGTCATCAGGATGAGGGCCAAGTTGGGTACATTTTTACCGCCCTTGTCCAGAGATTTGAACATCGTGTCCTTCCGGACCCGGTCCATTTTAGATCCCCAGACGAAGCGGAAAATGGCTCGGGTGACTGCCACGGCGCAGGAGTGGGGTATGGGCCAGACCTACGCCACGTAGAGCAACAACGTGAGCGCCTCGCACCTGATGACCAGGTTCTTACCCACAATGGAGAGAGATCGCTGCCCCCACATGCCCAACTTTTGTCGTACCTTGGCTACTCGCTCCTCCCATGTTTTGGTGCACGCCCCGGCCCTTCCGAACCATATCCCCAGCACCTTCAGGTAATCTGACCTGACGGTGAAGGGGACAAAGGATCGGTCAGCCCAGTTCCCAAACAACATGGCCTCGCTCTTGCCGTGGTTAACTTTGGCTCCCGAGGCCAGTTCGAACTGTTCGCAGATGCTCATCAGTCTGCGCACGGACAGCGGATCCGAGCAGAAAACGGCGACGTCATCCATGTACAGGGAGGTTTTGACCTGAGTGCCTCCGCTGCCTGGGATTGTCACCCCTCTTATGCTCGCATCCTTCCTAATAGCCTCCACATCACGAGATGCACGTGTCGTTACACATTTTAAGTATCCCTTTAAATTTAGAGTTGGGCTGTTCATGGGTGATGTCTGTCAGGAAGCACTTCATACAAAGGGTAGTAGAAATCTGGAACTCTCTTTCCACCATAAAGTTGCTGAGGCTGGGGAATCAATTGAAAATTTCAAAATTGTGTGCGCTAGATTGTTATTAGGTGAGGGTATTAAGGGTTACAGCACCAAAATGGGTCGGATGGAGTTAAGATACAAATCAGCATGATCTTATTGAATGGCAGAAAAGCCTTGAGGGGCTGAATGGCCTATTCCTATGATCTGTAGAATTTTCTGAACTATCCACTCAAATTAAGCTGGCCAGACCAAAACTGGACAGGTGGCAACCCTAGTAACTGGATGCAAAATAAAATTTGATGCTAATTAAGTTGAAACACCAAATGCTTTATGTTGCCAAAATAATAAATTAGACAGACTCTATTGCCAAGTTGTAACATGGGAACTAGAAGACTAGTGTAATCAGTCAAGCAGTAGCCTTCCAGTTGGAGTTGAATCATGGAACTACTTGATCAACTCGGGAAAGCCAAGAGAAGCTCCTGATGCTTGCAGTGAAGAACAGAAATAAAATAGTTGACCTTTCTAAGTTTGCAAAAATAATTCAGCAGCAAAATCTAAACTAACCAGATTACAGTTAAGCATTGCTTTCAATATTTGTTTCCAATTCTTAACATTCATCAGAAGATGTAACAATGTTGAAAAATTCCAGCAATACTAAAGGGTTAGCTTAACCCCAATCTCATTCCAAACCAGTTTTTTTGCTTGGGTTAATTGTAAGTTTTAATCCTCCCTAAAGAAAGAGGAGAGTAAATGACAGCAGATACACTAATATACTTTGAGGGTTAAAAGCAGACAGTCCTTCCCCCTTTCTCTGTTTTTCACCCCTCCCCACCCCATTGGCCCTGCTCCTTCTGAAACCGGAAATAAGACTTGATTTTCTAAGATGTAAAGCATTTGGATTTGGGACTGACTAACTCTAAATTATTAATTACTTGCTGGGACAGTTGAGGCATTTCTTCATGTCATGCAGACCCCCACCTGCCAAGAATGAGGCATATTTTGTCATATAAACATTGATTTTAAACTGTTGCTGGAGTGAGGAAATGACTTGTTAAACAGATCAGCCATGGCTGGAAAAAATTTTTACATACTAACAGTGCTTGGAGAGACAAAGGGGCTATTCCCTGCTCTCGTTTAACCTGCAGTGGAATTTGAGCACCAGGTATTGTGTGTAAGAGACATTCCAGGATCAGCTAAGACAAGAGAATCCACAAACCGATGTGGTCAGACCAGCTAGTCACATGACTAACCTTGGCAACCTGGGTTTTTCTGAATTGTACAAAGAGTTTGAACTAGAAAAAGACTGTTTGCTCCTGGAGTGAGAAGACTTCTTCTGTCTGCTGCCATCTTTCTCACAAGCCTCTGGACCCACTGAGGACACATGAACTTCCAGAGAAAAGTCTCCTTCATTGAACAAGAATACTGGATCCCAACAAAAAGCAAGACCTATCTACAATTGAGGACTTTACAGCGAGCTTGAAGGACAGTAACCAAAACCATCTTCAGATATTGCCTCAAACTTTTCCACTTTATTTCTTCTGCTCTTTTCTGTCTCTATCTGCATGTGTCTATTGCATATGCATGTTAGCGTGGGCGTGTTGCGTATCCATAGGCATTAACTGAATTAGAATTTAAGTTTAATAAAGTTCAACTTTTTTTTAAAACCCAAGAAAAAGCCTGTTTGGCTAGTTTCTTTGCCTGATAGTTGGAAGTTAGTGAATAAGGATTTACTAAGGGGAAGCTTAAAAAAAAAAATGGTGTGTTTTAAAATTAAACCCTATTACGGTCAGACCAGGTAAAGGCTGAGAGGGACCCCTAGACCCCAATGTAGATTATGTGAAAGATTTATTTTCATCTTGAATGTTTTCCAGTATTTAGTGGCCTTTTTTCCCCCCTCTTCCCACCCCCCCGCCTCCACCCCCACCCCCAAGTCTATCTGGCAGCCAGATAGCCTGTGAGTCCAAATCTACCGATGTATAGCATTTTAGATATCATTGAGTGAGTGGGCAGAGCGCTATTAAAATCTCATAAAACTGCAAACTCTTCTCCTTGCTATATTGGATTTTAAATTGAACTGTTGTGTAAAATTTGTTTTTTTTTAATTGCCATTCTAAGCACAAACCAAACATTGTGCTCTGTTCTACAATAGCAGACTTATGTGCATCTTTCTTTATCGTGTATCAAGCTAATTTAAAGACAATATATATTCAAAATTACTCTTCTCCCTCAACTGCTGAAGTTGAGGCTTAGTTATGCATGCAGACTTGGGTTGTTTTAGACATGTGAAACCAAGATGGGTAAATAGAGTTAAGATACATCTCAGCCATGAGCTAATTGAATGACAGAGCAGGAACAAGGGGCTGAATGGTCTTCTCTTCCTATCTTGAGTACCTTGCCAAATTAGGCTTTTGTGAACCTAGAAAGCTATTCAATTGAGGGAACATATCATAGCTAAGACAGGTCTGTCCTTATCCAACATCTGTACATACACGTTCTAGAACACATTGGATAGAGATTGGGAGTGAAAACTTGGCTGACTTTTCCCTTCCTACCTTGAGGTGCTGAGGCCATTCATAGTATCCTGACTGGGATGAAATAACCCTGTATAGACCAGGAATACACCCTGGACCTTCTGCTCTCTACACAATTGAGGGAGCCAAGATTTTGTTTAAGGTTCAAATAATAACTGGAGAAATCAGAATTCTGTAAATGCAGGGAGTCGTACCAACACTTCTGTCACAGTATTTTCTAACTTGTTTCTTCCTTTTCTGTTGCTGGTTCAGTGTGTTTCTGTGATTATAGTGCGTGGGCATAATGGTTTCCTTCCCCTCACAACTGACCTAGTTTGCCTCATTCCTGACTTAAAAAAAAAATTCCTTCATTGCATTATGCACAGTTATATAATGGCATAGTGCACGACACGCTTAAGGTGCGTTAGCATGAGTTGGCATTAAATGGAATAAGAACTGTAAGTTCCTCAATTTGCTGGCGGCCAGCGAGTAGGGCAAGGCAAATAATATGGAGCAGAAGTGCTACAGGATAAATAGCGTGGAGCAAATTCAGTGCAGCTAATTTTGTGGCTTTATGCGAGTAGGTGGCAGTATAACAAGCGCACTGTAAGCAAACACCCTGTACTGACTAAGTGGGAATACATTTTCTGCTGTCTTTGAACCCCTCCCTCCAGCTGCAGATCCTAGTCTACCATGCCCTAACCCAGGCAATTGTAATGTTGAAAGAAAAATTGCAGAAATTCTCACTTTACCAGTAACCGTGGTACTCTGAAGAAGGGGAGAGAGAACTGTGGGATTATGCTCCTACTCGCTATAATACTTGGCATTGATTATGTTTTATCCATCATATTTACCTACTAGTGGAAGGGCAGAGAATATCTTTAGAACATGAAGAGTGCACAGTGACTTTTCTTTTAATGTCTTAATCATGCTTACAGCTCCTTCAGAGCCTGGCAAATGAGAACATAGTTAACTAAGGCACTTTTTACTTTCTATGTAACAGAAATTCAGACACTCAAATTATCACCTGCACTGTTAAACTGTCATTTTATGGCTATTACATTTTGTGTAAATGAACTGGTAAAGTTTTCAAGTGCTGTGGTTGGCTAGTGGATGTTGGAAGTAGTCTAAAAGTGCCCTGCAAATTGATCTGAATAACAGATCAGATGCATGCTGTTTGTTGCTGCTACTTAATACCATTTGATGACTGGATTTGCTGTCACTGGCATTCAAAATACATCATGATTCCCATTGGCAGTTTCTTGCAAAACCAAATTTGCCCAAGGTGGTCCTATTTGAATCTATTTTCATCCATTTCTGTTTGGCCACTTGGTTGATTTCATACTTCAGGGTTGGGCTTTGGTACTTGGTAGTCCATTGTTTTTTGCATCCATTAAAGTGAATGGGAAGAAATATCATGAGTACGCAGGTGCATAATCTGAAAACTCTGGTCCTGATAACACTGCCAGCCCTGTCCTGTAAGTGGAACCATTGATCATTACAACATGTATCACTTGAAATTGACTTACAACTGATTGAAATTCTGAAGTACAAAGTCTTAGAATTCCAGATTTCCTGAAAGATAGAAATCAAGATCTGAATCCAAATTCCGATTGAGATTGATGTAGCTGGGAGCTCCATCAATTACTGAATTGTATTCAAACAGGTTGGAAATGTGAAGTTTTCAAACTGGCAGATGCACAACCATTTTCAGTGTGTCAGTATTTTTCTGCAAGTTAAATATGCAAGCAATTATCATTATTGTACATTTTGCTGCACAGCACATGCCAACCACAGAGCCAAAATGTACAGCCAAAGAACAGAGGCTCCGTTCTGATAGCTGAAATGCTGGCAATGACCCTGTGTGTGTAAGTACTCAGCAGGTTCCAGGTTTTTCTCTTCGTACTGTCTAGTCTCATAGAATTATTTTGTCAATCCTAATTTACTGCATGTAACAGGATTCATGATTTTCATGAAGTAGATTCAATTATCTTTGTGATGGCTATCAAGAAATAGAACATTCACATCCTATTTAAGTCAGTGTGATGCTGCTTGACTCATCGAGCAGGTGTTCATGCATATCCATCTGCTTCTTCTTTGATACCCCTTCATACTATTCAATCTAGCCATTCAGCCATTTCCATTCGTTTCTAAGGATGATTCTGTACCCCTGTGTATTGACCTGCTTTGTTCACTAGGTGCGACTACAAATATGAAGTCAGATTTTTTTTCATCCAAGGTACTTTTATTTTTAGATATTTAAGTTTGTTTTCCCTAGTTCTTTTTCTTATGCTGTTTCTGTTCATTGAGAGATTGGGACAGTTCAAATTGCTGACACATTGTCAGTTGATGTATTGAGAGTATGAGAAGAGATTTCCCTCAGTCAAACTATCCTGCCTTTGACCGACTGCCTATCTGTGATTCACATGGTCCTTCAGCAGAAGGCAGATGAAACTGAGATTTTACATAGTCTCCTACAGTGCTGAGGAATCTAATGTAACTTTTCAGTTGCCTTATGCACAGATTTTCTCAGCATGGAGGGGATTAGCTACATCTCTGATTTTAACAAAGCAAACGTTTGCACAGTAGCATTTTGCTTTGGCAAGCAGCAAATTTGTCATTTGTCCTGCATTTTTCTGGTATTCCTTGTAGGGTGGAAGATTTTTTTTTTCTTAATACCCTCCTTATTCCTCACAATTAAGTTGGTTGGTGGTAAGAATTTATTTGCCACAGTCCCCCAAACATTAAAACCTCCAACCATATGAGCACATCATGAGATGTAGTCGGAGGGAGTTGGACTGAATTACATTGCGGGGTTGAATGAACTTGAATACTGAGGGTGACCATTGAAAGACTGAATGTATACTGTTGCAATAGTATGGCTTTGGGCCATAAAATAAATGTTCAGATAGTTTTTCAATTTGTGCCTTTTTGTTTTTTAAAAAAATGGGATGTCAGGGTTATAATAAAGAACACGTACACATTGAAGGAACGTTTGGCATTGCATTTGGAATGAGTAAGTTTACTTCAGCTTTGTGCAGTGGACCACACCCATTGTTTAGAAAAGGATTCATCAGCACGGCATTCAACTATGGAGAAGTTGAATCCTTGCTGGCATTTGCTTTATGCTCACTAATATTCAGATCTTTGTCCAAATTGTGTTGTCTTTTTTTTCTGAAGAGGGGGAGAAAGAGAATGTGTGGGAGGTACATATGCAAAATTTCAACCACTCTGGAATTCTTAAAAGTAGTGCAATGAATTCTTTCATAGTAGCTTTGTAACAAGGCACCATTGTTAACATTAGGGAGGGAGAATTTGCTGCCGAGTGACTGGTCTCCCTTATGTTCTGAACAGCCTGTTTTGAATCTAAGGAAACAAAAAAATTTGAGAGCAGTGGAAGGTGTGGCAGCTCTGAATATTTGCAGACTAATCCTATCAGCTGACCTTCACCTTTTAAATGTGTAGATAAGAGCTATAACCTAAAGTTGATTCAATTTACCATTAATATGTTAACTGAAATCCTTAGGTTTTGTGATGGAAGTACATTGGGACCCTGCTATAACAGTCTGCTACAGGGCTAACTATATCATGGACCTCAAATTTTCATGTAAATTTATCATTTTGGAACATTGAAGTATAAATGCTCCACAAATGACTTAAGAACCAGCCAATTGGATGGCAGCCTCATGACTAATTAAGGCGCCAGTTTTCTCTGTATAAATTCTGGTCAAACTTGCACTGATACCCATACAATGATCAATGCAAAATCATGCGTACTAAGTCGTGAAAGAGAAAATCTTACACCATTACCCAGATCAAGGAAGGTGTTACATGGACATCTGTTTCACAAAGAATGGGGTCCACTGAATCAATGCTTTGTGGGTGGCTTAAAGATGAAAAGAAGTTAAGGATGTCATTGGATAATGAATGAAGGTGGCCAAGCAAGAAAGAGCCCAAAATGCTGACAACATACTTCTCCACAAGACCGTATACATGTGGTTCAGCCAGCAGAAAGATGAGGGCTTATCTATGTCCAGTCCTGCTGTTCAAGCTCCGGTTAAGAAGTTTTGCTACCTATGAATGGAAATACCAACGCCCCAATAGAGTATGGAGCCAGCAAAGAACTAATCAAGAGAATGGTGGACAGTAAAGATGAGGTGACCACTTACTTGAAGAAACTTGACATGAAAGAGGGAAGTGGCAAGAAGTGATCAACTCCTGGAGACACCCCTGGGTACTGCATTCGAGATGGAAACCAACAGTGATGACATTGAGGTTTTCAGTGGCTTCACCTGAAGAAATACTTGAAAGCCAAGAATTGTGGATTATGATTCAATGCCCACAATCTAAACAATGCCAGGTCTATACTTGGAGCCGAATTAGATACTGACCACGTCAATGCATGGCTGAATATTGACGCCCAAGATGCTACCAATGGGACGATGGCAAATGATCAAATATTGGCCAGCGTAACAGATTCAAACCCTCAAGGTGTCCAAGCGAAAGACAATGATGATCCACTGCCATCATCCCAAACAGTTATCAACTATCTAGACGAATCACCTGGGATGATTGGAAACCAACGAGAAATGAACTGCAAGTATGGTACAACTTCAGAACGTTCTACATCTAGCAAAGGCTGAGGTGAAGAGTAAATGTGAACAGTTTAAAAATTACTGATTTCTTCAACATGTCCATCTGTTCAATAATCGTTTTTATTTTTGTACATTTGTTACCAGAAGCAATAATTGATTTTATTTGAATTGACTGTCTTTTTGTTTTATTATTCTAGGATGATGCTTTTGAAAGGGCCTCATTTATAATGTGGCCTCATGATGTGGACCCAGTGGGCCATGTTGTAGTGGGTTCCCAGTGTACTATTTCAAATCTGTGTTGATTTATTTAGAGTTGTGCACTGTTAAATGTTTTCACATACACGCTTACACAGGATCCACATTGGTGATAATACAGTAAGCTTGAACTTGCACTCATAACATTGCGCAGACAGTTGCCAGCTCACATTGCCATCGTTTAAGTAGATTCCCTGCCATGACTGCCTCTTAAACAAGGATGCTATGTAATTTTGGTACATAAGACTGTAACCTATCCATTGCTTTAGGTGGCACTCAAAGCTTGAGCTCCACATTCATACCTTATAGTGTTATAGAATCATAGAAAGATGCAGTGCAGAAAGAGATCATTCTGCCCATCCTGCCTGTGCTGGCTCTTTGAAAGAGCTATCCAATTAGATCCACTCCCCTGATCTTTCCTCATAGCCCTGCAAATTTTTCCTCTTCAAGTATTTATCCCTTTTGAAAATTATTTAAGCCCTTTATGTATTTACACTTTTATATTTTTGTTTGGTAAACTCATTATATTACATAATCAGTTTGTATTCCCATGGGAGGGTGAGTTGTGAGGAGGATGCAGAGAGGCTTCAGGGTGATTTGGACAAGTTGAGTGGGTGGGCAAATACATGGCAGATGCAGTATAATGTGGATAAATGTGAGGTTATCCACTTTGGTAGCAAAAACAGGAAGGCAGATTATTATCTGAACGGCTATAAACTGAGAGAGGGGAATATGCAACGAGACCTGGGTGTTCTCGTACACCAGTCGCTGAAGGTAGGCATGCAGGTGCGACAGGCGGTAAAAAAAGGCAAATGGTATGTTGGCCTTCATAGCGAGAGGATTCGAGTACAGGAGCAGGGATGTCTTACTGCAATTATATAGGGCCTTGGTGAGGCTACACCTGGAATATTGTGTGCAGTTTTGGTCTGCTTACTGAGGAAGGATGTTGTTGATATAGAGGGAGTGCAGCAAAAGTTTACCAGACTGATTCCTGGGATGGCGGGACTGACGCCTCAGGAGAGATTGAGTCGGTTAGGATTATATTCTCTAGAGTTCAGAAGAGTGAGGTGGGATTTCATAGAAACCTATAAAATTCTAACAGGACTTGACAGGGTAGATGCAGGAAGGATGTCCCCAACGGTGGGGGAGTCCAGAACCAGGGGTCATAGTCTAAGGATACAGGGTAAACCTTTCAAGACTGAGATGAGGAGAAATTTCTTCACCCAGAGAGTGGTGAGCCTGTAGAACCTGCTACCACAGAAAGCAGTTGAGGCCAAAACATTGTATGTTTTCTAGAAGGCGTTAGATATAGTTCTTGGGGCAAAAGGGATCAAAGGATTTGGAGGGAAAGCGGGAACAAGTTACTGAGTTGGATAATCAGCCATGATCATAATGAATGGTGGAGCAGGCTCGAAGGGCTGAATGGCCTACTCCTATTTTCTATGTTTCTATATTTAATAAGGACTCTTGTTGCAAAACTTTCTTTTATAGATCAAAGGTGAAATTGTATCATGGAACAAATAAATAGGGTCTTAAATTGCTGGAGTCATTCTGGATAGGCTGATGGAATTCCTATGAGAAAGATGTAGGAACATTCAGGCTGTTCTCTAATATGGCAAGAATTTGTGGAAACTATAATGAATCATGACTACAGAAAACAGCACTCCCATTTAATGGGGACAGTTTCATACTACAAAGGCTTCAAACACAGATGGTTGACCGAGAGACTTGGACTCTTGGCAGTCAACTGTGTTCATGCTGAGATTTAACCTCTGTCTTCTGTAGCCAGAACAAGGACTGCAACCAACAACAGTAACTTGATTCTCCAGTTGACAGTAGTCATATTGCTATTTGCAGCAGCTTGTTTCTGAGTACTAGTGTTTGGGAGTTGCTGTGAGAAGGGCTGGGTCAACAGCATCATATATTCTGTGCGAGATTCTCCACTAAGTACTAACTTAGTTTGCAATGACAATGCAATGTGTAATCAGTCAATAAAAATAGTCTATAGCGATCAGAATTCCTATGAACGCCAAAGGAAGCAGACCATTGAATTTCCAAGTAGAGGATTCAATCTAAACTAATAAAGTGCTTTTTTAAATAAAAAAATTGCCTTTTGAATTAAATTATTTCAAAATATTTTTGTTTCCACTTATTTATGCAACATTTACCAAAATAGCTCTCTTTTTGGCAAGTGTTTGCATTCATTCTCTCAAATATGTGCGTGCACTTGTGTGTGCCCATTATGTTATAATTAATAGAGCACTGACTATATTCACTATGTTGATTAAAATTAAATTAATTATAAACAATTTATCCTTAAGACATTGTATTTAGGTGAGAACAGTACTCCTAGGGAGTAAGTTCTATTGAATGGAAAGTAGTTTCACCACATAATTGGAAGAAAATTGTCTTGCTCCTGATGAATTAATTTTGTAAGTGAACTCCACTATATTGGGCCTTTTAGATGGCAATGTCCTGGTGGGCTGTTGAGCAGATCTACTGGATATGTAACCTCAATGCTGAGTGAGAACTGACCCCCCCCACCCTTCACAATTCTTGATGTCAATTTTAGTGTTGGACGATAGTTCTGAAGTTCTGCTCAAGTAATATGGTCAAGATCCCAGACTGGGAAGGCACTAACCACTGCATAGCTGTAAGTGGCAGGAACATTTGATATGTCATTGATTCATTTTTTTTTCCTGATCAGTAACTATTAAGTAAAATTGCTTTAATTCAACAGTTTTAACTTTGAAACAAATAGAGAATTGAATCCATAATCTTAAAACCTCAGCATGGTCCTGATGCTGGTACACTCACTTTCTATGTCAGCTGTGGTTCAGTTAAGTAGCACCCTTGCCTCTGAATCATTACCTTCTGGGTTCAAGTCCCACTCTAGGACTTGAGGGCAAAAGTTAAGGCTGACACTCTAGTGCAATACTGAGGGAGCGCTGCACTGTACATGGTCTTTTGGATGAGACATTAAACAGAGGCCCCATCTGCTTGCTTGGGTGGATGTAAAAGATCCCATGGCAATATTTTGAAGAGCAGGGGAGTTATCCATGGTGCCCTGGCCAAATATTTATCCCTCAATCAAAATCAACAAAAAAAAAGGCCATTATTGCATTGCTGTTTGTGGGGGTTTGCTGTGTGCATACTGGTGCTGTGTTTCTTGAATTACTACAGTGAGTACACTTGAAAATACTTCATTGGCTGTTAAGTGCTTTGAGATGTCTGGTGGTCATGAAAGGCGCTATTTAAATGCAAGTCTTTTTCTTATAGCACTGTCTTTTTTTCATTTTTATAAGTGCTGTACACTGGTTCTGTTGAGATGCATTTGAGATTTTTTCGGGCAGGAACTGGCCATATATTAAACTGCTAAGCAGGCACTTTAAATGGGAAAAAAACATTTAAAAATAGTTTTGCCAGATGTGCCTGGCTCCAAACTTAACTGTCTGTTCCCTCCGCAACAATCTTTTCCATGAATTGTGCAAGCATGTCATTTTATCTGTGTACCACACACAGTCTGTCCTTGTTTATTGTTGTACATAAAAATGCATGAAAAACTAATTTGTATTTTTTTGTTTTTACAGCAAACCCTTGCCGTTTGAAGTTCAGCCTGAGACACGTATAAACACCTTTTATCGTGATGCTTGTGCTTCTGGGATTTATTCTGGTCTTTCACGTAGCGACAGCAGCCCTGCTGTTCATCGCCACAATAGATAATGTGAGTAAACTATCGAGTTTGTATAGGTACAAACTATACAAGTTAACCAGATTTTTGGTAAATGATGGATCGTAAAGACAAGTTATTATGAGGTTCTTTATGATGTGGGTGTTAATAGTAGGGATGAAAACCTACTCCAAACCGATAGGGTTGAAGCTCCCTAAAAGGGAAGCATGATCAAGTTTGGGTTTGACTTCCAAAATGGAAGAATAATAACTTGCAATTATAAAGTGTCTTTTTTTAAATAAAAAAATGTCTCAAGGCACTTCAGAGGCTTAAGGAAAACAAATGAATGTTAAGTTAGGAGGGGTGACCAAAAGCTTGGTTACATCTCACCTATCGACGGGCTGGCTCAGTTCAGCTTCTGCAAACAGTGACAAATCACATGACTTGTCTTTGTAATGAGAGTATTGTGGTTGGCACATCTGGTAACCTAATATTATCCATAATTGTATTTTAAAGTGAATAGATTTTAGGAGTTTTCCATTTTTGTTCTCATAAAGGAAGTAAGCAGCTCATTAAGTGCTTGTCTGGGTAATTTTAAGTTAATGCTGTTACAACCAAGGTGGGAGGAGTGTACTGTTAATTCAGTCCCACTTCTCCACAGGTCACAGCATATCATTAAATTTTCCCACTCACTGAAACAGCCAATTAGATACTCTTTGTCCCCAGAATAAAGCACACCAACCAGGTTTCTTTAATCAACAACAAAATTAACTGTTTTATTATAAAACCAAGTCTTAACCAATAGTGAAGTAAATCTATGTACGAATTGAGATATTAAAGCTCCTTATTTTTCCCTAGCCCTCATGCACACGCACATACATCCAAAAACCGGTTAATCAGGGAAAAAAGGGATTTATGGTTGACAGCTGTTTCAAAGGAATGAAAAGAATAATAAACTTAGACTGTCATGATCTGGAAGGAACTTCTTCCATTTGGCGAGGTGTCCCACTGTTGAATAGTTGGATGCCACTCGTAGTCTTTCCAGCCTTCACATAGGTCTTCCATCTGGGGTGTAGCAACAGGTGGCCATTCTCACATTTGATACTGAAGTCTTTTTTTTTAAAGATGCAAGATTTCTGCAAATTCAGGGTTTCTTTGAAAGTGCAGGAGGCAACAGTATCACTTCTTACAAGCTTTTGCTTTTCAAGAGCAAGGATTCTTTAGAGAGGTAATACTTTTCTGGTGGTACGTCTGATTTCCAAGTAGGTCCAAATCAAATGTCAATGCGTGCTTTAGTCCAAACCCACTGGCTTTTTAAAGTTCAAAAATGAAACCAAAACCTTCCAGAAACAAGTCAATGCCAAGTCAAAAATTCTCTCTTGTCACAAGAGAGTGGCTCTTAGGTCAAACCCCCTGCTGGTTTCCTTTTGAAATTACCTGCTTACCAGCCCTTGTTTACAAGTTCAACTTTTGTTGAACTTCCTTTCAAAACATCCATAAAATACAATTATCTCCAGATATCTCAATGTCCACTGAAATCCTTTTCAGTTTTTAATAACATAGAATCCCAAGTTTTAGTACCAAAAAAAATGGAAATCCTCATAACCATGCTCATTTGCTCCTCCTTGTCAACTGTCAACTCATCTCAAAGCTCCCCACCCATGCTGTTAGTAAAATATTTCTGTCTGCTGTCTGCTGTAGGTGGGAATTCTCATGAGAACAGGAGTTCCTGCTTATAGTATGGACTGGTTGGGATCCCTTCATTTAGTAACAGGCTCTGATGGGAGTCCTACAGAAGAGAAAGGGGTGGAGCAATGGCATGTAATAATGGAGAAAACAACAGGAAATGGATAGTAGTGATGTTGGAAGGGGAAAATGAGTGGTAGTGAAGTGAGGAGGGTTAGGGTAGTGGAAACTGGAAGTGGTGCTTTGGGGTAGAATAGGAAGTGCAGTAGAAGGTGGGTGGAGGGAGGAAGAGAGGAAAAAGTGCTAGCTTGAATGAGGGAAATGCTAACTTTCATGGGGGAAAGAAGAATGCCAGTTTGCAGTGGGCTGCAGGGGAAAGAATGCTATTGACTTGACTTGGCTCATTGTAAACTCGAAATACTATGCTCTGTCATCCCTGCCAAAGTCTTTGAGGTAGGAGTTTAGCTGTAATGCTGCTGGCAATAGGCTGTGTAATACTTTTATTTCCTCATTTTAGTTGCCCAAGAAAGGGAGAGATCAGATTAAATTTCTGACAGTGAGTTCAGTGTGAGATGCGTATAAAAACACCTTTTTATTGTGTATCTGAGGAATCTGTCTGATATTCAAATGATATGGCTGGCGGGCAGCCATAAAGACAGGGCTAAAATGTGGCGAGTCGAAGAGACTTAGTAGTTGGCAGGAAAAAAGACAGAGGCGCAAGGGGAGAGCCAACTGTGCAACAGCCCCGACAAACAAATTTCTCTGCAGCACCTGTGGGAGAGCCTGTCACTCTAGAATTGGCCTTTATAGCCACTCCAGGCGCTGCTTCACAAACCACTGACCACCTCCAGGCGCGTATCCATTGTCTCTCGAGATAAGGAGGCCCAAAAGAATGGGTTTCAATGAACAAAACTGAAGTATTTCAGTGTCACTGAGCTGATTGGCCATCCCTTGGATCAATGCTCATCAGTGTTTTTTTTTTAACCTGGTGATTTTTTTCCTTTGTGCTCTGCCATCCCATAATAGGAGCAGTCACTGAAGACTCTGGTCTTCCTCGGAGAGAGGAGCACCAGTCAATCCTATTTCTAGAGGGGCATAAGCAAATCATGGAAGAAAATTGCTGTGGTTGAGTGGTTCTTAGCATGGTAAAAATGAACAGGCAGGCTGTTCCCATAGAGGTGTCAAAGGTATTTAATCTAAATTTGGTCAAGTCTGCAAAAATGAAATTTATCTAAATTGCCTGCCTATTAAATATGGATATATGAAGTAATTGATAAAGCAGTTGAGAAGTTCAGTTACATGAAATAGTGAAATATTCTTCCCACTGGTTGAAGAAAGGAACAGAGACCTAGGATTACTATCTTTAGAAACAGGAGAAATTAGACAAGTTTTTCAAAGGGTTATTAAAACATAGGATGCTTTATCAATTAAAGGGGAAATTGATTAAAGGTGGAATAAAAAAAGACAAAGGGCACAATCATTAGAGAGCTGCAGGTACTGAGTTAACAGCAGCACTGGCATGATGGCTGAATGGCCTTATTTTGTGCTGTTAATTTTAGGATTCTTTAGAAATTTAATGCTACCTTCATATAAATAGGACCCATTTGTATTACAGAACAAAATAAACAAAACTGTCTTTAACCTACAGGTTAAATAATACAATTCATTGTCTCTGATGTGGGATTATTCCAAATAATTTTATTAGCAAAATTAAAGGGACAGCGGCAGCATGGATATAATATTGGTTAAGGGATAGAAAGCAGAAAAAAGTGGTGAATGGTTGTTCAGTCTGGAGGAAAGTATACAATGGTGTTCCCCAAGGGCAAATATTTTAAACTGCTGCTCTTTTTGATATATATTTAATAACCTGGACTTGAGTATACAGGACAAAATTTCAGTGTTGTAGATGATGCGGAACTCTGAAATGTAATAAACAATGAGATTAATGATGGGTAAAATGGGCAGATGGAATTTAATGCAGTGAAACATTTAGTGGGAAGAATGAGGAGGGGTAATAGGAATTAAATGATACAATTTCAAAGGCAGTGCAGTAAGAGAAACCTGTGAGTGGATATACACAAATATTTGAAGGCGGTAGGACAAGTTGAGAAGACTTTTTGTTTAAAAAAGCATATGGGATCCTTGGCTTTATTAATAGAGGCATGCAGTGATTGAAGCAAAGATGTTATGCTAAACCGTTATAAAACACTGGGTATTAGCTGAAGTATTGTGTGGCGCCCAGAGTTGAACACTCTTTAGGAAGGATGTCCAGGTCTTGGAAAGGGTGCAGAAGAGACTTACTAGAATGGTATCACAGATGAGGGACTTTGGTTATGTAGAGGGGCTGGGGTTATTCTCCTTCGAGCAGAGAAGGATAAGAGGAGATTTGATAGAGGTGCTCTGAGTTTGATAAAGTAAATGAGGAGAATCTGTTTCCAGAAGTGGAAGGGTGGTCAGTAACCAAAAGACATAATTTAAGGTGATTGGCAAAAGAACCAGAGGTGACGATGAAGAAACATTTTTACACATCAATTTGTGATCTGGAATGCACTGCCTGAAAGGGTGGTGGAAATAGATTCAATAATAGCATTCAGAAGAGAATTGGATAACTACTTGAAGGAAAAATAAATTATAGGGCGATGAGGAACGTGTAGGGGACTGGGCTTAGTTGGATAGCTCTACCAAGAAACCAGCACTGGAATGCTTGGCCAAATGGCCTCATTCTGTGCTGCACTATTCTATGATTTTTAGATCAACCTAAAATGGGGCATTTCTGAAATTAATCCCTTTTGTAGAAAACGACTAACTTTCCTCTTTAATGGGAGATGAAAAGTTTTAGGTGTCTCACTTTTCAAAATGCAAGCTATGTTTGAAGGAAGAATGCATTTAACCCATGTTCCAGTCATTTAATTTTTCAAAATATATTTTTTATTTTCCGTAGGCCTGGTGGAAAACCGATGTAAGCAGCACCGATATATGGCAGACCTGCTACAACAATGGATCTGAATGTGGCGATGTATCTATTGAGCACTATGGAGGTATGTATTTACACTAACCATCTTGTCTTTGACCAACATTGAATTAATTTTAAGGGTTTTGATTTCTACCCACCTCCCCCCCTCCCCCACCCCACCCTCCACTCCTATCCCCAAAGCACTGTTGGAGCATGGTTTACACTGGTGTTTATTGCCTTCTGGTATCTGACTCAAATGGCCATTACTGATGTGTGAGGCTGGACGCTTGAGGGGCCAGAAATCCACAATCAAGCTCTGCTGCTGTAACAATGTTGAAAGAAGGACATCTCTGCTGGACACTTGTGCCTGACCCTGTTGAACTTAGGGTCAGGAAATTTAAGCAAAGTGGGTGGGTGCTTACACGAGTAGCAATGCAGCTCAGCAGCATCTGGGGACCAATGCAAGGAGCTCCAGCCTAAGATAGAAATCGAAAGTAAAAACGGACCTTTCCCAGATGGTTGCTTTGCTTACTGCAACCAATTACTTTGGAACTGACTGCTGAGGAAAGTGGCCTTTCCTATTTTGATGGGCTGTATTTAAAAACTGTACACGTGGCTTACCTTCAGTTACTGCCACAAATTCTGTTCCCTAGCCACTGACTTCATCCCTTTCCCTGGCAACTGCTGAGGCTGAACCAGACTGTTTGCAACATTGGTGTTGTATTTGACCCTGAGATGAGCTCCTGACCACAGATCTGCCATCACGAAGGCAACTTCTATAATGTTGCCCAACTCTGCTCCTGTTGAAACCCTCATTCAAGCTTTTTCTTCCTCTAGACTTGACTATTCCAATGCTCTCCTGGCTGGCCCCCCACCTTCCATCTCTGGGATGCTGCACGGCATGGAATCTCAGAAGGGGTTGGGGGAAGAAAGATAGAAAAATAATATAACAAAATCATAAATTTTATTTGCAGTAACTTATTGTATTGGTTTATTTGTGTGACATTTTTGGTCTCTCATCGCTTTGTCTTTTTTGGATGTCTTTCCTCTCTTTGCTAACTGGTAAAATAACCCTGAAATGTATTTCTAAAACTGCCAATTTCTTAACAAAAAAATGTATCGGAGCAAGTGGTGAGGACTTTTTAAAACCCAGAATTAAATTTGCTTTTACAGTCGTCCTAACATTTTGGCAAAAGTCAATCCCCTTAACCATCTTTGTTTTTATTCTGCAGATTGCATCAAGGCAATACAGGCAACAATGTGCCTGTCAGTGATTTTTTGCTGCATTTCATTCATTGTGTTTGTTGTTCAACTGTTCCGACTGCAGAAGGGGCAGAGGTTTTACATCGCTGGAACCTTGCAACTGCTTTCTAGTAAGTCTGCTTGTGTAACTGTAGCAAAAGTGCTTGCTCCCAAAACTCTTTGACTCCCTTCAGTCCAGCGGCTACCCTGGCTCAAGGCACAAACAACACCATCTATGACTCTGATCATGATGTATTATCCCTGCTTGTTCTCCTCAACCTGTCTGACATTGTCCAACATTGTTTTGCCTTTGTGTGGTTCCACTCCTGCATCATTCTTTATCTTCTCTTACCTCTGCAAATTCACCTCCTCCAGTTCCCCAGGGATATGCGGGCCGTTGGTGACATCATTTACAGGCATGGGATCAGCTTTCAGATGTATGCTAATGGCCCCTAGTGGTATCTATCATTTGCCTGGTCTCCATAACTACCTCTGTGCTGTCTGTCTGACTACTTAACTTGATTCCCATCAGGCAGTCTGACAGCATATAATTTCCACCAACTGAAGATTGAAGTCATTGCTTTTAGCCCCCCACCATGAATTCCTCTGCAGCTCGGCTGTGCAAGCCTTGATGTCCTACTTGATTCACAATTGAGCCCAAAGTCATACTATCCATTCCCAAATCTGTTTTCTTCTACTTGTGTAGCATTGCTTGCCCCTCCTGCTGACATTGTTATCCACACTTTTTTTTATTGCCTCTAGATTTCTGCAAAGTCCTCCTTGCCAGCCTCCTATTCTCCTCCTTTCAAAATCTCCACAATTTATTCAAAACACAGCCACTTGTATCATGTCCAACCCATCACTGACTATAATGGTCCCATGTTCCATAAAGCACTGAATTTAAAATCCACATCTTTTCAAATTCCTTCATCCTATCTTTGTAACCTCCCAAGTTGAGTCCCCTCCCACAGCCGTTTAGTCCTCTGAATTTGGCCTTCTGTACATTCCACCTGCTTTAACATCACAACTGGTGGTAGAGCCTTCAGTTGCCTCAGTCCCATAATCTAACATTCCTCCTTTAAACCCTTTGTCTCTCTCTTTCTCCCCACTTTTTAAAAGCCTCCATAAAACCTATCTCTTTGACCAATCTTTTGGTCAGCTTTCATGTCTAGATCCATGGTTCACTGTCAGTTTCTTTATCTATTTTCCCTGTGCAAAGTGTCTTTTTCATATTTTCCTAGATTAAAGTTACTATTGTGTCGTAACTTGTCACATGACATTGAAATAATTAACAATGCTACATCAGGATGCCATTGTGCATCAACAAAATCTATTGACACTAATCAGGGAAAAAAAATTAACAGACACGTGGAGAGGTTTGAGTTAATTAAGGATAGCCAGCACAAATCTGTAAAAGGGCAATCATGCTTGTCTAATCTAATTGAAATTTTTGATGAATTAACAGAGAAGGTTGATTGAAGGGAATGTGGTGGATATTGTCGAAATGGATTTTCAGAAAGCTTTTGATAAAGTACTACATAAAAGGCTGGTTAACACAATTTAAGGCTCATGGAATAGGACGGTCAGTGCCAATTGGATAAAAATTGGCTTAAGGACAGAAAACAGCGAGTTGTGGTAAATGGTTGTTTTTCAGACTGGAGGATGGTAGACAGTGGTGTTACCAAGGGTCAGTGCTACGACCACTGCTTTGTTTTTAAAACTGTATAAATGACTTGGATCTTGGAATACAGAGAAATTTGCCAATGATGTCAAACTTTGGAGGTGTGGCAAACAGTGAGGATGATATGAACCGCCTGCAACAGGACATAATTAGGATAGCAGAATGGGCAGACAAGATTTTAATATTGATAAGTGTGAGGTGTATTTTGGCAGAAGAAATAGGGGAGGCAATATATACTTAATGGCACAGTTCAAGTGTGCAAGAACAGAGGGACCTGGGGGTGCATGTACATAGATCTTTGAAGATGGCAGGACATATTGAGAGAGTGGTTAGCAAAGCATATGGGATCTTGGGCTTCATATATAGAGGCATCGAGTACAAAAGCAGGGAAGTTATGCTGAACCTTTATAAAGCTCTGGTTAGGCCCCAACTGGTAGTGTGTCCAGTTGGTCACCACACTTTAGGAAGGATGTGAGGGCCCTTGAGAAGGTGCAGAGGAGATTTACCTGAATGGTTCCAGGGATGTGGAATTTTAGTTATAGGGTTAGGTTGGAAAAGCTGATGGGTGTTCCTTGGAACAAGTGAGGTTGAGGGGAGATTTGATAGAGGTGTACAAGATTATGACAGGCTTCGATAAGTTAGACAAGGAAAAACTGTTCCCATTAACTGATGGTACAAGGCTTGGGGGACACAGATAGAAGGTTTTGGACAAGAGATGCAGGGGGAATGTGAGACTGTCTCCGCTTCCACCACCCTTGTAGGCAACGAGTTCCAAGTCATTACCACCTGCTGTGTAAAAACAATCAATGATTTTAAAAGGAAATTGGATGAGCACTTGAAGGAAATAAACTTGCAGGACTACAAAGATTGAGCAGAGGAATGGGACTGACTGGATTAGTATGGACTCAATGGGCCTCCTTCTGTGCCATAAGTGGCTGTAAATATGCACCATCACATTATCTGACTTACAGAAATATAGAAATAAAATTATTAAATCCAGTTTTGAGGTTCAGATGGAGTTTGGCATCAATTGAACCCCTTGATGAGATTATACAGTAGAAGTTGCCTGTAAATACTTCAGTGGTTTCTTCTTGGGTACAGTTCTGTTAGAGAATGAATTGTATTAAAAACTGATCTTCTGTTTTTTTTCAGGTCTCAGTGTAATGATTGCAGCTTCCATTTATACAAACCAGGAAGAAAACTTCCACAGAAATATGCATGTGGGAAATTACGGATACTCTTACATTCTAGCTTGGATTGCTTTTGCTTTTACTCTGATCAGTGGTGTGATGTATATTGTTTTACGAAAACGTAAATAGAGGCTGAAATTGATTTAAATCCTTCTGTATGTATCACTACAGAAATTGTTTCTGGATGATTAGTTTTGAGATCTCCTGCAAACAAAAACATGTGACTGTCAAATTAAGCAAAAAAAAAAATCATGTAATAGCTAATTTTACACTTTTGTTTTGAAGTCTTATTAGTTGCAAATTCTTTAAAACCAGTTTGGCACAGTTTTTTTTTTACAAAAATCATAAAATTATTCACATTTGTCTACATTAAAGTACATCAAAGTCTTTTTTTGTTGTGTTAGTGATGAGCACTTTTTTGTATTATCCTGCCACCAGTCAGCTTGTCTGCTCATGTTCACCGAGCAGGCAGTTTAAGCATTTCAATCTCCACCAAAATGAGCTATGTTTAGTTCATGAGATGCTTTTTAAATTGGTGATGACTTTCTACTCTGTAAAATGAAGCTTTTCTCAAAGTCAGTTTCTTGTGTATGATCATGTTTAGTTTTCAAAAACATTACTTTTTTGCATATACAAATTCTTAAAACTACATATCAAAAATCATAAATCATTTAGGCTAAAATATCCTGAAAAGTGGCAGTAAGTCTTCAAAGTGCAGACAAAAATGGTCCTTTATTCAGAGAAGTACATTACGTTTTGTCTATAGCCAGAGAACTGTACCATGCAGTATCCAATGGAAAGGCATTTTTCTTCAATGTTGCAAAAAAAATGTAGCAGTGTTGTAACGGTATATTCAAATGAAACAACTGATACCATGTAAAGTGAATTGTTTTGTGGGTTTGGTTCAATGATCCAGACCAAGAATAATAAAAAAAAAAAAAATTTTTTTTAAAAGATACCACTTAAAATTTTTTAAATTTATTCTTGGAAGCTGAAAAAGAGAAATTTAATGTCGTACCAAGCCTATATATATGTCAACAGCAACATATTCTTTACCATGTCAGATAAGAAATGGATCTAATGATATGTAAACATACCCAAGTTAGATGGTGGAAT
The DNA here is from genome assembly GCF_036365525.1 of Heterodontus francisci. Taxonomy (NCBI): domain Eukaryota; kingdom Metazoa; phylum Chordata; class Chondrichthyes; order Heterodontiformes; family Heterodontidae; genus Heterodontus; species Heterodontus francisci. The sequence continues at coordinate 62,497,102 of NC_090394.1, forward strand.
TGGGTGTCAAGAAACTGAAGGTGGTGGGTTTAAAGAAAAATCTGAATGCTCTTAATGTATCAGATGCAAATAGGGTTTAATTTTTGGATTAGATGTAAATCATTTAGATTTTTAATTACTTTCTATCGGTCAAGTACATGGATAGAATTACATCAATTTATGCTGGAGAATCAAACGCGAAACCATAAGTCCCCATGAATTATTGAATTTGCCTTTTTTATATTGTCGGGTCTTGATAGCAAAATCTAAAACAAATGCATAGTCTTCATTATTGAAGACAATTTACCTGATGTCTGGTCCTGTTTGTACATTTTATTTATTAACATAATATAAACCATCTGCTGCAGTGTAAACTACTGGAAACGTATGTTTTCCTGAAGCATTTTTCATTCAGAGCAGCCTCTAATTGAAATAATAGGTTGCTTTAGATCAAACTGATATTTTTGACTTGTTGTAAGTAGGTGCCTCTTTTTTTTGTAAGTGAAGCAAACACTATTGGAATTTTCAATTTTTTAAACCCAACCCTTGAGATTCATGGCACCAGACTAATTAAAAAAAGCTTCATGTTCCTGTTATGCAGATGTGGTTGGTAATCCGATTCTAGTTTTGATGTGGGCTCTTTTTGTGCTTGGGTGGAACTTTTAAAATTTTTTTTGTGTACTTACCTACTGAAAAACATGTCTCCAGCATCACACAATTCTCAGTTCTAGATTTTCTGCCACTAGATGTCACTGAAGTAATCTTTTAAATTTTAGTGACCAGACTATTTCAAATCCATCAGTACGAATGAAGTACTGAAACTCTGCCAGCAGAGTTTTCCCCATTCTTAAACTAAAGCGAAGAGGTTTTCCCAGAAACTAAGTGAGAAACTCTTGGCATGAGAAAATTACTGCCGTAGCTTTTGGGGGAAGCAGAAAGAATATACTGCTGTTAAGGAATACTTGAATTCAGCACTTGTGAGTTGTTTTTGCTGGTTTTCTTCCTGATTATTAGGAGCACATTGTGATTGCAAAGTTTCTTAAATCCAAACATCAGAGAGAACTTGTGTTTGATTACTCTCACGATGTTCTTTTTTCCTGCACCTATTTGATAATTAGAGAGTGAGCAACATAATTCAATAGAAAATAACAATTTGCACTGAAACTTTTCATTCAACCTCCTGACTAAGGAGTGTTTCATCTCTCAAAAGACTTCCATCCCAGAGAAGTGAATTTTACTTCAAGATAACATTTTAACTTTTTAATTAAATCCTAACAGCTTACATGTAGGAAATGCCACTACTGGTTCAACTCCAGAACTGTGACTGCAATTGCAATACTGTAAAATGGTTGGAACACGTGCTAGTGACTTCTAGTGGCAGCAGGAAGGTACTGTCAAATGACTTGTTAATGAATAGCTTGGTCTTGCTGATTTTCTTAAACGTAGTGCCTAGCAAAATGTGGTTTTATATTGTTTTGCAAGTGTAGCTAGGTTGATAGTATAATGAGCAACTATTTGCTTTTTCATATAAAATGTTGGGAGGTGCATCTTTTTCAGTAACATTGGTCTATAGAAATAGGTAAATTGTTTACTGTTGTACAGTTACATAGGTCATGGAGGACACCACAGGTGCTTTCATACTGAGGATCAAATATATATATAATAAAAGTCTGTCTTGCAAGTGGATTCCATTGCATTAACAATGAAATAGGAGTACGAGTGGTTTGCTAATCAATCCGAATCCTTTTTAAAGAAATTTACATAGACTTCAAACAGAATTTTTGGAAGTACCACTTGCAGGACATCTTATCCAGGTGGTGTTGCTTCAGAGCTTAGTAACCAAAGAAAATATAACATTTCCATTGGTTTGTGAAGCTAGCATTTTTTTCAATTATAGTATGTTAAGGTAATTGTTTTTATAACCAGTATGATGTATTTATTGCATGCCAATTTGTTAATGCTTTTTACTCTAATAGTATTGTACACAGTTAAACAAATTGTAAGACTCGAGTGCCCAGTAGAAATTTTCATTTCATACACTTGATACCTGGTGTATAATAAATATAGTTTATCTAATGCAATGTCATACATCAAGGACATTATCCTATTTTTGCCTAAATTATCAGCTGCAGACACAGATCAAAACTATTGAGCATTGGAAAGGGGGAGAAACAAAGTTTTTAAATACAAGTCAATATTGTTGGGTTGTGAAGCTTCCAAATAATGAACACAATACATGTGTTTTTATGGCTTAACATTTGGCCAATGGTCATCAAGTTAATTTCTGCTATTGAGCGATGGGGTTTATTGTATGATTTAGATTTGTTTCAAAAGTTTATAGTTTGTGTTCCAACACACCTTTGATTTGAATCTACATTCATAAATAGTTTAACAGCAGGTTAATTGGGCGTTGACTTAAAATTAAATCTGATTATTTCTACTGTAACATGAATCAAGTAATACGTAGCCCCTTTCAAAACCAGATGAAATCATGATTTCATCTATACAGCATCAGCGCAACAGTACTTAACTAAATCAATGGTCATCAGGATCTGATAGATACATAGCTATGATGAGGTAGGATTTCTCATTGCAAGTTTCATTTAGGGATTTCTTCCTTTGGATGTAATCTACAATATTGTTAGCGTTTGGTCTTCAAAGACATTTAAAAAATAAATTATTCTCCCCTGCAAATATTTACATTTGAAAATATTGATAAATGTCTTTTTGAAAGTTAGTACTACTTAGTACTACTTGGATTCTCTATTTTTCTTGGCATTTTTTAGTTTTGATCTCGTAATTCAGCATCTGTGTAATAAAGGCTGTGTGGGTAAAGAAATATAAAATATAAGAAATGATTAATTATCTGTATTTTGAATGTAATAAAGTACCTGCCTAGCAAATCACTGAAAGGATTGTTATCTATAAGGGTCCAACAAATATTTAGACAGTATACAGAGAAACATATCCAGCTTGCCTGTATGCCAATCCTCTCAACTCTAATGGTCAAATAAGAGACTTATTCAGCATCCAATACATTAATTAGTATGTGTATATATTTAAATCATCCTGCTGTCGAAGCATTTCAGAAAATCCAGCCTATCATAATGTGCATACATTTTTGGGCACATTACAACAGTGAGTACAGTTATTTTAATTGGATTTAGAAGTTGTGACGTTGCAAAATTTGTATTTTAAATACAAGTCCAGTCTTATGGTCTACAATTCTTATGAGAAAGATGTTCAGGCCTTATTACAGAAAATACATTGAAGGGCAACCAAACACAGGAGGTGGTGGTGTAGTGGTAATGTCACTGGACTAGAAATGGAGGTCCAGCCTAATGTCCTGGGGGCACAAACAAGAAATGCTGGAAATACTCAGCAGGTCTGGCAGCATCTGTGGAGAAAGAAGCAGAGTTAATGTTTCAGGTTATTGACCCTTCATCAGAACTGGCAGATATTAGAAATGTAAAAGGTTTTAAGCAAGTAAAGTGGGGGTGGGGAAAGAGATAACAAAAGAGGTTTTGATAGGACAGGGTCACAGAGAATAACTGACCAGATGGTCATGGAGCAAAGGCAAATGGTATCTTAATGGTGTGCTGAAAGACAAAGCATTAGTACAGAGAGGGCATTAATGGACATAAAAATGAGCAGCCCTGGCCCAAAGCCCAAACATGAAAAAAGTGGGTAGGCACAGTAGAAACAAGCTAAACAAACTGAAATAAAATAAACACATAAAAAATAACTAAATAAAAATAAAAAGGGGGGCCCCATCATGCTCTAAAATTATTGAACTCAATGTTCAGTCTGGCAGCCTGTAGCGTGCCTAATCGGTAAATGAGATGCTGTTCCTCGAGCTTGCGCTGATGTTCACTGGAACACTGCAGCAATCCCAGGACAGAGATGTGAGCATGAGAGCAGGGGGGAGTGTTAAAATGGCCAGCAACCGGAAGCTCGGGGTTATGCTTTTGGACTGAGCGGAGGTGTTCTGCAAAGTGATCACCCAGTCTGTATTTGGTCTCACCAATATAGAGGAGACCACATTGTGAGCAGTGAATACAGTATACTAAATTGAAAGTACAAATAAATCGCTGCTTCACCTGAAGGGAGTGTTTGGCGCCTTGGCTAGTGAGGAGAGAGGAGATAAATGGGCAGGTACACCACCTGTGATTTCAGGGGAAGGTGCTATAGGAAGGGGATGAGGTGTTGGGGTAATGGAGGAGTGGACCAGGGTGTCATGGAGGAAATTATCTCTTTGGAATACTGACTGGAAAGGAGGGGAAGACGCGCTTGGTAGTAGCATCATGCTGGAGATGGCGGAGGATGATCCTTTGGATGTGGAGGTTGGTGGGGTGGAAAGTGAGGACAAGGGGAACCCTGTTGCAGTTCTGGGAGGGGTAGAGTTAGAGGAAACTGGCTGCACACAGTTGAGGGTCCTGTCAACCACAGTGGGGGGAATCCTCGATTGAGGAAAAAGGAAGACCTATCAGAAGCACTGTCATGGAAGGTAGCATCATCAGAGCAGATGCGTCAGAGATGGAGAAACTGGGAGAATGGAATGGAGTCCTTCCAGGTGGCAGGGTGTGAAGAAGTGTAGGCGAGGTAGCTGTGGGAGTTGGTGGGCTTGTAATGAATATTAGTAGACAGCCTATCCCCAGAGATGGAGACGGAGAAGTCGAGGAAGGGAAGGGTTCACTGAATTATTGTGTTCAATAATTTCAGAGCATGACGGGCCCCCCTTATTTTTATTTTGTTTTTCTTTTTTTGTGTGTTTATTTTATTTCAGTTTGTTTAGTTTGTTGCTACAGTGCCTACCCACTTTTTTTTGTTTGTGCTTGGGGCTAGGCTGCTCTCTCTGTCCATTAACACCCTCTCTGTACTAATGCTTTGTCTTTCAGCACACCATTAACATAATGTTTGCCTTTGCTCCATGACCTTCTGGTCAGTTATTCTCTGTGACCCTGTGCTATCAACACCTCTTTTGTTATCTCTTGCCCCACCCCTGCTTTACTTGCTTAAAACCTTTTAAATTTCTAATATCTGCCAGTTCTGATGAAGGGTCACTGACCTGAAACTTAAACTCTGCTTCTCTCTGCACTGATGCTGCCACACCTGCTGAGTACTTCCAGCATTTCTTGTTTGTGTTTCAGATTTCAAGCAGCTGCAGTATTTTGCTTTTATTTAAATATCCTGGGGACACAGATTCAAATCCCACTATGGCAGCTGGTGGAATTTAAGTTCAATTAATTAATAAATCTGGATTTGAAAGCTGGTCTCAGTAATAGTTTCATAGTTATCACCATCAGTGATTGTTGTAAAATCTCATCTGGTTCATTAATTCCTTTTAGGGAAGAAAATCTGCTGTTCTTACCTGATCTGGCCTACGTGTGACTCCACCTACAGCAATGTGATTGACTCTTAACTGCCCTCTGAAATGGCCTAGCAAGCCACTCAGTTGTCAAGGGCAAATAGGGATGGGCAACAAATGCTAGCCTTGCCAGCCCATGAAAGAAAAAGCATACATAACACCTGAATTTTGGGGACAACTCCCTATATTCCTGAACTTTTTTCCTTCAATATTTATCCAATTCCCTTTTGAAGGCTACTATTGAATCTGTATCCACTCCCCCATGAGCCAGAGCACTCCAAATCTCAACCACTCATTGAAAAAGGTTTCCTCCTGTCATCTCTGGAGGTCACAGATTTAAGTAATTGGCAAAAGAACCAGTTACTGACCCTTCAGCCACTGGAAACAGTTTCTTTATTTACTCTGTCAAGTCTCCCCTTACCCTTCTCTAAGGAGAACAACCCTAGCCTTTCCAGTCTATCCATGAAACTAATGCCTTATCCCTGGAAGTATTCGATTAAATCTCTTTGGTACTTTCTCCAAAGCCTTCCTAAAGTGTGTTCTCCAGAATTGAATTAAAGACAGTAATCTGGGATCTTCACTTACATTATGGCAGATGATCAGAATACTTGAGGCAATTTCTGGTGATGATGAACATCTAGAATCTAGGTTCTAGAATTCTGTTGGATGTCTCCTACTGAAAGTTCAGCAGGAGACTGAAAGGCCTTGGAGAAACTAAACAGATGAGAATGGCTGTTAAAGCCATTTCTCTGGGGGTGATGCCTGTTTCCTGTCAGATTGACTAGACACTTATGTAGCCAGGCACACATTGATATTGATCAGCATGCAGCCTGAGCGACAGCAATTGCCTGATTGCACTGACTTGATTATGACTGCCCAGTTAAGTTTCTGGTGAATGATGACCGCCACCCAGATATTGATGGTGTTGGTTTAGCAATTCAAGTGCTATTGAAGGTTAGGGGAGCTGGTTCACTTTCTTTTGGTGATGTTCATTTTGTAACATTTGTGATGCAAATGTTACCTGCTACTTGTCAGCCCAAGCCTGAATATTACACAGAGCATTTTGTAGCTTGGTATGGTTTGTTTCATTTTTAGAGTAGTTGCGAATGGAGCCAAGCACTGTAGAATTGTCAAGGGAACAAGCCCACTCCTGACTTTATGGTGAAGGGATGGTCTTTGAAGCATTTGAAGACAGCTTATTCAGGATGCTTCCTTGAAGTACTCCTCTGTCAATATCCTGGGGTCATGATGATTGACACCCCATAGCAACGTTTGTTAGTTATGGCTTCAGCCATGGTTTTCCTTTTGACACCTAATGATTTCTGGTTTGCTCAGGCTCCTTGGGGTTGTACTTGATTTGAATCATCTAATTGAAGGCAGCTATTTTCTCCTGCTGGCGATTTAGCTCTCGCACCCGTGTCTCAACTGAGGCTCCGAGGAGATCTGGAGTCAAGTGGCTCCAGTGGAAATCAAACTAAGCATCAGTGAATTGATGAGTTGGTATCTCTTGATAGCACCATTGAGGACACATTCCATCACTTTTGTAATTATTGAGAGGAAGTTGATCGGGGAGTGTTTGTCCAGCTTAGATTCTTTCCTACTTCTTGATGCATGGACCTCGGATATATTCAGATTGTTGGATAGATGCTGGTCCCAGAGCAGCACTGGAATAGCTTGGGTTGGACTGGTAAGAGGACAAGGAGTTCTAATGTGCAGGTTTTAAGCACTACATCTGTGATGTTGTCAGCACCCTCTGTGCCCAGTGCATTCAGTCACTTCTTAACATTATATGGAACAAACTGAATTGGCTGGACATTGGCATTTGATAGGTGAGAACCTTGAGAAGGAACTGCATAGAATCATTCACTTGATATTTTTGTCTGAAGACATATGCAAACACTTCAGGCTCATATTTTGCACTAACATGATGTGCATGCCATTGTTCAGGTTGTGGATGTTCATGGAGCCTCCTCTTGGTAATTGCCTGGCTGTCCAGCCACTATTCTTTACTGGACATAATAGGTCTGGAGAGCCTTTGCTCTTATCTGTTAACTGTAGGACCACTTAACTGGCTATACTTGTTGCTCTTTTTTATGCAGATGATACTGTGTTTAAGTTTCACTAAGATAAACCTTGTTGCTGATAAAAGTGTAAGTGATGTACTGGGCCATGAAGCACACCAAATCTGCTGCTGGCATCCCACAGAATTTCATGCATTCCCATTTAAGGGCTGCTTGATCTGTCCCACTCAGCACACTAGGAGTGCTGCACCACACGATGTAGTGCCCTTGCAGCGCAGACTTTTGTCTTCACAAGGACTTGAGAAGTGGCTACTCCTGCCAATGGTATTGTAGACAGCTATGTCTATGACATCTCAGGTGGTGAGGACCAAGTCAAGAAGGTTACTCTCATGTTGGTTCCTTTACTATTGGCCCAGGCTGGTAGCTGTGTTTTTCAGGACTTTCCCAGCCTGGTCAGGGATGCTATCACTGAGCCACCCTTAGTCCAGATTAAATTCTGCGCATTGTTGTCCTCAGTTCTTCCTTCCAAGTGGATTCAACAATTACTCAATTCTTTGACTCAGTGGTAGTATTCTGGTCTTTGAATTAAGAAGAATGTGGGTGCAAGCCACACTGCGAGACTTATGTATATAATCTAGACTGACACTTCAGCTCCATAGAGAGAATACTGCACTCCGAAATACAATCTTTCAGTGGAGACGTTAAACTGAGACCCTGGTTGCCTACTCGGGTAGATACAAAGATTCCATGGCACAATTTGAAGAGTAGTAAAGGAATTCTCCTAGTATTTTGACCCAACACTTGTCCCTCAAACACCATCACTTAAAAAGATTGGTTCTAAAATGTAGCTGTTTACATTGGGGGTCCTGCTCTTATGGCCAGAGACTAGAGAATCCCCATGTAATTTGTCCTAATTGAGGTTATCTTGGTACTTAACTGTCCCACTCCTTCAACCACCAATTTCCAGTCAGTTGCTTTCTTTATGTTGCAATTATTACAACAAAGGATCTTATTACAATAGTGGATCTAAGTAAGTTTCACCTAGATATACTGTATCAGTGTCTCATTGGCTCAGACACTGGATTCAGGCTAAGGTACGAACCTTCGTAGATATGAAGAATGTTTGGAAACTGTAGAAAAGTCCAGACAAAATTCTTGTACTGGACTATGAAAAGTTTAAGACCATATTGATCCTGGTTTACAAAATACTAGTTTATAGGAATTAAATACCAACAAAATCAAAGCTCAATGGCCTATAAAATAACGAACACTATCTGAACGAGTACATATTCACTTACCTTATTTTAATTACGTTTTTCAGTTGACACTTTGGTTTAACTGGTCATCAAGCCATTTTTGAAAGATGCTGGTTGACTCTGTGCCTTTCTACGTACGTATTATACACAACACTTCTAATTTCTGCAGCATCACAGCAATTCAGCAAGGCGTCTACATGCAAACGGAAAAGTAACTTTAATCTTTACAAGGTGTCATGCTTGTGTATGGAAAAATTATGAACTATATAAGTATATTGTGTAATGAAGCAGGGTTAATAAGCAATGTCAGAGTAAAAGATCCACTGGGAAATAGTGATCATTATACCAATGAATTTCATGTTAAGTTTGAAACTGACATATTTCAATCACAAACAAGAATCTTAAACTTAAACAAAGCCAATTACGAAGGTATGAGGGGAGAATGGGCAAAGGTTAATTGGGTAAATAGACTGGAAGGCATGGCGTTAAATGAACAGTGGGGAAACTTAAAGAAACAACTCAAAGATTCAACAAAAGTACATTCAGTTCAAAAACTCATCAAGAAAGACCAATCTGTGACTCACTCAGGAAGTTAAGGAGTGTATGAGACTAAAAGAAGAGGGTTACAATGTTGCAAAAAATAGTAGAAAGATTGGGAATGTTTTAGAAACCAGCAAAGGGCCACCAAAAAGTTGATAAAAAGGGAAAAGACAGAATGAGTAAACTAGCCAGCAATATAAAAACAGATTGTAAGAGGTTTTATAAGTACATAAAAAGGAAGAGAGTAGCTAAAGTAGAGGTTGGTCCCTTAGAGGCAGAGACAGGAGAAATCATGATGAGGAATGAGGAAATGGCAGAGGCAATGAACAAATATTTTGTGCCTCTCTTCACAGAAGACACAGGTTCCATACCATAAATTGGAAGAAACCTAGGGGCTAAAATAAGTGAGGAAATTAAGGAGAGTGATATCAGCCGAGGAAAAGCACTAGAGAAACTTGAGGGACTAAAATCTGACAAGTCTACAGGACCAGATGGCCTACATCCTAGTGTTCTAAAAGAGATAGCTGCAGAGATAGTGGATGCGCTGGCTATGATTTTCCAGAATTCCTTAGATTCAGGAATGGTCCCGTCAGATTGGAAGATGGCAAATGTTACACTCCTTTTCAAGAAAGGAGGCAGAGAGAAAATAGGGAAACACAGCCTAACATCAGTCATTGGGAAGATGCTGGAAACTATTATTAAAGAAGTCTTAACATTGCACTTGGAAAAGCATAGTATGATTAGAACAAGTCAACATAGTTTTACTAAAGGGAGATCCTGTTTGACAAATGTATTAGTGTTCGTTGAGAATGTAACTAGTAGGGTAGATAAAGGGGAACCAGTAGATGTAGTATATCTGGATTTTCAAAAGGCATTTGATAAAGTGCCACATAAAAGATTAATAGGCAAGATAAGGGCTTATAGTGTTGGGGTAATATATTACTGTGGATAGAGGATTAGTTAACCGACAGGAAGTAGAGAGTGGGCATAAATGGGGCATTTTCAAGTTGGCAGGCAGTGAATAGTTGTCAAGGATCAGTGCTGGGGCCTCAGCTATTTACAATCTATATTAATGACTTGGATGAAGAGACAGAGAGTAACGAATCTAAGTTTGCTGATGATACAAAGCTCGGTGGAAAGATAAGCTGTGGGGAGGATGTAGAAAGGCTGCAAAGAGATATAGGCAGGTTAAGTGAGTGGGAAATAAGATGGCAAATGGAGTATAATGTAGGGAAGTATGAAGTCGTTCACTTTTTCCGTTAAAAATAGAAAAGCAGAATTTTTTTTTTAACAGGGGTGGCGTAGTGGTTAGCACCGCAGCCTCACAGCTCCAGTGACCCGGGTTCGGTTCTGGGTAGTGCCTGTGCAGAGTTTGCAAGTTCTCCCTGTAACTGCGTGGGGTTTCCGCCAGGTGCATCAGTTTCCTCCCACAGCCAAAGACTTGCAGGTTGATAGGTAAATTGGCCATTGTAAATTGCCCCTAGTGTAGGTAGGTGGTAGGAGAATTGAGGGAAGGTGGGATGTGGTAGGGAATATGGGATTGATGTAGGATTAGTATAAATGGCTGGTTGATGGTCGGCACAGACTCGGTGGGCTGAAGGGCCTGTTTCAGAGCTGTATCTATGACTCCAGGTGTGAAACTGGTAAGTGTTGATTTTCAGACAGACTTGGGGGTACTCGTACAAGGAATGCACAAAGTTAACATGCAGGTGCAGCAGGTTATTAAGACAGCAGATGGCATGTTGGCCTTCAATGCAAGGGGACTGGCATACAGGAATAAATAAGTCTTACTAAAATTGTATAGGGCTTTGGTGAGACCGCACGTGGAATACTGTGAGCAATTGTGGTCTCCACATTTAAGAAAAGATATACTGCACTGGAGGCAGTGCAGCAAAGTTTTACTAAATTGGTCCCTGGGATGAGGGGGTTGTCCTATGATGAGAGGCTGAGTAAATTGGGCCTATATTCTCTGGAGTTGAGAAGAATATGAGGCGATCTAATTGAGACATACAAGATTCTGAAAGGGCTTGATAGGGTAGAAGCTGATTGTTTCCGCTGTTCAGGGAATCTAGAACACGGGGGCACAGTCTCAGGTTAAGGGGCCAATCATTCAGGACTGAGATGAGGAAAAATTACTACATTCAAAGGGTTGTGAATCTTTGGAATTCTCTACCCCAGAGGGTTGTGGATACTCCATCATTGAATACATTGAAACCTAGGATTTTTGATCTCACAGGGAATCAAGGGATATGGGGAGTGGGTAGGAAAGTGGAATTGAAGCTCAAGATCAGCCATGATCGTACTGAATGGTGGAGCAGGCTCGATGGGCCATATGGTCTACTTCTACTGCTATTTCTTGTGAACTTATGAATCAAACCCAAAACGGACACTTTTCCTGAAAAACAAGATGGAGTCGAGAGGTCAGGTGACGTTATCCTGTACTGCCAATGCAATTGGAAACTACAAGAACCCCGAGTCAATCTTCATGTTTGGACCAGCCTTGGAGAAGGCATTAAAATGTAAATAGCCCATTCTGTGTAAATGGCTACCTCTCCATCAAATTGGCTTAACAATGACATGGCAAACATGGTGTCTCCAAATTCAAACTCAAATGAATCTGTGTGAAAAACTTCACTGTCAAAATGGAAATTAATATGGGTGACACCCAGACACCATTGTCTACCATTTATGAGGACAATTGTAAAGAGAAACCATGGTCACAAGACAGAAACCAGGCATCTGATAAGGAGCTTAATAAAAGTATCTTCTGGGCAGACAGAAAGCCAGAAAGTGAGCAAAAGAGACAGATTCCATCTGCTCCAGCCAAAGAAGAAAGACCCTGCCTAGGAACACCATCTTTAAACTACAAGTAGGCAGTGACTGGAAGGGGCCTTGAACTCCATACATTAAAATGTGTCCGAGATACAACAAAACAAAGTCTGCAACAACACATTCGTCCTCCTGAAACTTTCCAAGTTTTGTCTTCAGTGACCCAGAATAAAGGAAAACAGGCCTTTACTGTTTTTAAATCTTCCCCCCCACCCCCACCCCGGGAAGAATGCCAAGTTTACAGTGAACTCTTTTAAAAACCATAAACCTAAATGCATGCATGCTATCTTTTAATTCCTATCTTTTCTTGTGTATGTGTATGTCTACTCATGCATTTTCACACATGCACACACAAGATGGAAGGTAGCATGCGATTAAGAGACTGACTGTTGTAAAGTGAATTCACTTTGAAAACTTCTTGGTTTTCTGGGAGAAATTTTTAACAGCGTTGCAGGCCTGAATGTTCCTCATCTTGGAATTGAAGTGTTGCAGACTTCTTTGGTTAAAACTCAGTCCAAAGTTGGTGGTAGAAGTCCTGGTTCAATTTCTCAGATGGGCGTTTTCAAGGTCACCTTGCAATCTCTCTGCCTTAGTAGTTTAAAGATGGTGCTGGCAGGGCTCCTTGATTAGCTGGATTGATCTTGCAGCTTCTCTAACTGGAATGGCTTTCTGTCTCCCTCTCTGAGAAGTTACTTCTTTTACAGTAAAAACTTAGCAGGTCTTGGTTTCAGTCAGGTAACTCGACACTCTCCCTCGGGTGTTCATACAATGTCCCAGGATGTGGGGGCCATTGTTAAATAATGGCATCTGAATGTGGTCCATTTTGATAAATACATGCAATTTCACATCTATTACCTTGGCTTTGGAGTCAGTCTGTCTCCAAGAGCTTTGCTAGCCCAATGTTTGATGATTGGAGTCGTTTGACATGTAAAACAGCCCATTCCATGCTATGTGCCTCCTCAAGGCGATTCCAGATGTTAATAGTGGTCCTGTCTTCAACACACAAACATATTGATTGACAGTACAGGAGGGGATCACCTGACCTTTCCCTCCATGTTACTGGGTAGCAAAGTGTCCATTTTCTTGTAGGTTAATTCAACAGTTTATTTTTATTGCATAATTCTAGTTCATTTCCTATTTCATCACTGTTCCCTCCATGAGCATGACATTCTTTAAACATTTGAGAAAACCTGTCCTTTGTTTGTTGACCAGTAAAACACTCAGGGGTTAAAACACATTTCTAATAAACACACTGGCTTTGGTCAGTTGAGAGGAGAGAAAGGGAAACCATCGCCTTCATTTCCCACCTGTCCAAAACAAAGGCAATTTCACCTAAAATGACACGGTGTCAGAATATTTATACCATAAAATTCTTATGCTGTGTAACCTTGTTACATCTTGTGTACATTCAATACTGCAGTTAATAAACAATCAGAAAATCAAAGGAACATTGTATTGTTATGAAATCAAAGGCTTTAATGGACTCACATAATTAATCCATACAGTATTTATTTTGTTGTCCCATTTGATACAATTTTGGGCCTTTACAATTTTTGGCACATGATGGGTCAGCCTTTGCTCTGTGCTAGCATTACTGCCTCAGAGTCAGATGGTTCAAGTTCCATCCCAGAGACTTGAGCCTCTGTGCAGAACCAAGAGTGCTGCAATGTTAGAGGTACTGTCTCTCAGATGAGAGAACAGACTAAGGTCATGGCTACCCTCTGTTAATGTAAAATGTCCCATGTCACTATTTAAATAACTGGCCAACATCTGTCTCTCGACCAAGACTAGTGGTCATTTATCTCTGCTGTTTGAGGGGCTTAGCTATTTGGAAATTGGATGACAGCGAGTAGACTTCCAAGAGGATTTCATTTGTTGTCAAGTGGAAAATCACGAGGACGTGCAAGGTATTATGACTGCAAGTTTGTTCACTGTTTCTTTCTCTATGGCTGCAACAAAGACAGTACCAATGATACTATTTTGTTTATAGCTGAAGAATCTGCTGGAAGCAAAACCACAGTTTATCTCAAATATTGCTGGTCTTTCTAGATTAGCAAATGAATACAGTATTAATTGGAGTTCCAAAATCTGGAACTTTGCAAAGAAAGCAACTCAACTTTTATAAATCTCTACCTAGTTGAAAGATGAGGTGGGATTTACCCAATTATTCTGATTTCTGAAAAATGCTTCATGCCACCCATCTTCCTGATGGATCAAGACTTGAACTCCTTCTCCTAGCCAAAATGGTGAGCGTTAAAACTGTAGCAGAGGAAACAAGTAGAATTATATTTGTTCTATGGGTGTGATTAGCAGTTCCACTACCCATAATCATTCACATTTGTAAAAACATAAATGAGAAAAATTCACATGTGCTATGTAAAATTTACCAACTATAGAGAAAAAAAGGAATAAGCCCTCCAATTTTCTTGTGGTATATATTACTTTATTCAAGGTACATGGTGCATAACTGAAAAGCACAGTCACTTTGTTAATGTGGATTCTAATGGTGGAATCAAAGTTCTAGAAGACTAAAATATGAGGAATTCCTGAGCCATATTGCCTATGTTATGTTAAACATACAAATTGAGAATATTTAAATAAAATTGGTATTTCCTCAGTTCTTTGGTTTAAAATAAAATTGCCTTCTATTCACCAGTGTATTCATACAAAACAAAAAAAAAATGCCAAATATATTCCTTTACAACTGCTAACTATAACATACTACAATCTGTGGGATACACCTAAAGTATAGTCAGAGAAGCAGACTTAAGTCACTTGGCCACAGACTGATTGTAGCACCACTGGTAATTAAACACATCATGACTAATTTAACACTCTTAGGTCTTTGGTTACACATTTATTTTTTCCATTTGTAGATTATAGTAACCTGGGGAATTGTGTGACACATAAATAAAGACAATTTTAACATATTATAGAATGAGTTGCAATGCAAGGCACAATTTTAACTCTAATAATCTCTACGCTTAGAAACCTTTGATTCTGAACAGTTGTTTGGAACATTTTTCATGATCCCTTTGCGTTTCCATGCAAGACACAGGCTGTAAGGTATAATTTGGACCAACAGTTTGAAAAAGAGAATTGGATTGATATTTGCAAAATAAATTAAAGCAACTGCCAAACTTGCATTCTGCAACCGACTCCTATAGTTGCACAATTCATGCGATGTTTGACTAACAATTAAGTTTATGTTAGATAATACACACAACTTACAGGCCAAAAATTTTTAATCTTTCTAGATTCATTTGTGATGTGAGGCAAATAAAAAGTTCAATTATCTCATTTTCCATGAGTGAAAAAAGTTTCCACCACTGATTCTTCACTAGTGTAATACATTTCCCTTATAAAAAGTAGGAAATATATGGGCTACATTCCACCCATAACAGCTAAAGGATGGAAAAGTTGCCCCTAAATCACTTTCAATCAAGCCTTACCAGGTCAGTTTCCAATTCATAGGCTCTGTTGTGACACTGACATGTCTCACACCTAAGCCAATTTACTGAACTGTGCAGCTCCTCAAATGGGCTTCATGATGTCTTCACCCATTTATCATTTATCTCAATCTGTATATATAATCTCATTAAAAGTCCTGTGTCCAGAATAGCCACATGCTGAGTTTTTGATTTGATTATCTTCATAAAATTTCAATCTGTGTTAAAGTAGATGAACAGCCTTTAAAAAGATTCAGTTACTAGATGTTTTCAAACTGAGTTTACTATATATGTAGCATGTCTGCAAAGGTATAGGTCACACAGTACAACCTGATTACTTTCCCTACATATTCCAAACAGTTAGGTTTAATTAAAATTAAGAAAATAATTTTACTAGCCTTTTTGATCGAAGTGATATTTGTCATTGCTATTCATAACAGATGGATGTTAATGTTCAGATGGGACTTCTTCCATGTTCATTTCAACACAGTACAGGTAAAGCCTAATTTGTTTCCCCTCTACAGTATTCAGAAGTTTCAGATGGCATTAATTTTAATACCTAAAATTTAGTTGAAAGTTTTTTTTGTGCCATGCAATAAAAAAAAGTGAATTTTACATTTTTATAAATTTCACTGATGCCATAGCTTTAAGGCTGCAAGCATTCTCTTTTCTTACAACTTAGATTTTAAATTTCAAATGTGCATGGAGCACAAGAAAGCACCAACAAATTACACGATAAATGGAATGCAAAATGGATTTTTGAGCTCACCATTTCCCATACACTAAAGTGCAAATCTCAATGACGGAGACACAACAAGCCAGGGGCTTGTCTTCGTGGGTTGTGCGGGGTGGGGAAGAGAGGGGAAACATTGGGAAAAATTGGCAGGAGAAACCCATAGGGTTTGATGATTGCATGTTGATGATCAGCATATCATTGCCAGAGGGCTGAAAGCAGATCATCTGCCCTCACAGTTGCAGATGGAGCAAGACACAGGGAGATCAAAAGGAAGGAGAAAAAATATAAATACCTTCACTGAATTTGACTGTTGATCAAAGAAACACAATTACGAATAATTAGTAAGTCACAAGTTGAAAAGGGAAATATTCTCTAGTATTTTCGTACTCTTCAACATATGCATATGACTTAGAAAAGGGCTAACTAAAGTAACTGTAACACTTAACTAAGAACTGGAAACTACATTTCAAGGTCAAATTGTGAAATGAACACTTTTTAAATACAGCACGGTGCTTAAGAGCCACTCCTGATATTTGAATTTAGTTCTATTCAAAAGTGAATACCACAATGGCTTTTATCTAAACAGAATGACCTATTTACTAATTTTTTCATAAGCTTAAGACTTGGAACCGGACCAAGATCTTCTCAGAAATCAAGTATTAATCTTACTAGAATGATTGTCACAGTAAGCTAACATTACAGTATTATTGCATTGCATAATCAATAGTCTACAAATGAAGACCACAGTTTAAACAAGACTTTATAATGCAACAATTAATGTCTGATAATATAAATTTATTCTATATAGTATTTAGGATTCTAGTAAACAAATAGTTTGGGGTTCACAAAAAGGGCCAAAACGCCCATAAATATCCTTTGCTCTAACTGTAAAATAATATTTGTTTCCAAGTACAAACTGAGTCAAAGTACAAGCCATTGGAAGAGGAAGGGCTTTTATTTCTCCAATTATTTTCCATTGTGATGGGCACTTCAAATTGGGGTCTTCATGGTATGCATACAACTGGTAACAGTGTACTGGGGCACATGTCTGGCTAACATCTGTGACATTCCAGGAGAGTGCGATTCCTTTTGGTTTTCTCACTTGTGCCAGATTTAATTCAGGCTTCTGGGGAGGACTTGTATTATCAGCTTCAGTAGGTAGATCTGATGTTGTCGGTGTCTCAGGTAGTAGAGCAGGATGTACAGATTTAATGGATACCTACACAATATGGAATTATAAAGTGATGACCTCATTTATAAACTTACTTGTACACAGTACTGCAATCATGCCAGTCTTTGAAAATATGGAATATTATACTTTACATTAATTTTTAAAGCAACAAAACATTATTCTCATGCCTTTTAGTTTCCTTAGAGTATTATACATTATTTTCCAACTGAAGGGGTGATCCAGTGCTTGTCTTGTTTGGAGAGTACCAAGAATTAGAAGCTAAATTAAAGAACAGGACCTCAATCTTTGAATTATTACCCCAGCCACATGTAAATTAACTTAGGGATAAGCAGATTAAGGAGATAGACATGTGGCTGAAGGAGGCACTTACCATCTGGGAGAGCAGCGGATCTGTGGGAAGAACATGGAGCGAGGAGCAGATAAATAGAGCCTGAGGATCTCGGCCTACAGCACTTACCTTCTGGGACAGCAGCGGACAGGAGCGGACCTGCGGGAAGAACACGGAGCGAGGAGCGGATAAAGAGAGCCCAAAGATCGCGGCCGAGAGCACTTACCGTCTGGGAGAGAAGCGCACCTGCGGGAAGAACACGGAACAAGGAGCGGATAAATAGAGCCCGAGAATCGTGGCCTAGAGCATTTACCGTCTGGGAGAGGAGTGGAGAGGAGTCCAGGCACGTTGAAATTTGAAAACAAAGTGAGCAGTGACATCACAGGAAAGCTGCAAGGTGATTGGTTGGTGAGTAACTGCTGTTAGGGAATAACTCTAAATAGCTGGGTTAGTAACTAAAGTAAAGAGAAAGGTATGGTCTACAGTTTTTTTTAAACATAGAATTTTTTTTTAGGGACTCAAGGTCCCTAGTGTAAATAATCTCTAATTTTTGAGTAATTTAAGGGAGTACATTAAGGGTAAGTCATGGCAGGACAGCTCGGCAGCGTGGAGTGCTCCTCCTGTGCAATGTGGGAAGTCAGGGACACTTCCAGTGTCCAGGGCGAACACGTGTGCAAGAAGTGTCTCCAACTGCAGCTACTCGAAATCCGCGTTTTGGATCTGGAGCGGTGGCTGGGGACACTGTGGAGCATCCGCGAGGCTGAGATCATCGTGGATAGCACGTACAGGGAGGTGGTCACACTGCAGGTAAAGACTGCTCAGGCAGAAAGGGAATGGGTGACCGCCAGGCAGAGTAGAAGAACTAGGCAGGTAGTGCAGGAGTCCCCTGGGACCATCTCCCTCTCTAACAGATTTTACGCTTTGAATACTGTTGAGGGAGATAGCTTCTCAGGGGAATGCAGCAAGAGCCAAGTCTATGGCACCACGGGTGGCTCAACTGCTCAGGAGGGCAGGAAAAAAAATGGGAGAGCTATAGTGATAGGGGATTCTATTGTAAGGGGTACAGATAGGCGTTTCCGTGGCCACAAACATGACTCCAGGATGGTATGTTGCCTCCCTGGTGCTAGGGTCAAGGATGTCACAGATCGACTGCAGGACATTCTGAAGTGGGAGGGTGAACAGTCATGGTTCACATTGGTACCAACAAAATAGGTAGAAAGAGGGATGAAGTCCTGCAACAAATATTTAGGGAGCTAGGTTGCATATTAAAAAGTAGGACCTCAGAGGTTGTAATCTCTGGATTACTCCTGGTGCCACATGCTAGTGAGTATAGGAATAGGAGGATAGAGCAGATGAATGTGTGGCTGAAGAGATGGTGCAGGAGGGAGGGCTTTAGTTTCCTGGATCACTGGGTCTGTGCCTGGCGAAGGTGGGACCTGGACAAGTTGGACAGGTTGCACCTGAACCGGAACAGGACTAACATTATTGCAGGGAGGTTTGCTAGTGCTCTTGCTTGGTGGGGGGGGTGGGGGGGGAGGTGGTGGGGTTACATTAATTTGGCAGGAGAATGGGATACAGAGTGGAGGTACAGTAGGGGGTAATGCACAGCCAAATATAGAAGAGAAACTACGTCAGTCTGGAAGTCAGAGCAGATATAGACCTGTTAAGGCACAATCAAATAATGCAAGGCTGGATTGCATCTATTTTAACGCAAGGAGTCATACAAGTAAGGCAGATGAATTGAGGGCGTTGATTAACACATGGGAATATGATATTATTGCTATCACAGAAACATGTTTGAGGGAGGGACAGGACTGGCAGCTCAATATTTCAGGGTATAGACTCTTCAGGTGTGATGGGGGTGGGGGGTGGTGGTGTAAAAGAGGAGGTGGCATTGCGCTATTGATCAACAAGTCAATTACTGCAGTAAGGAGGGAGATCATCTTCGAAGGTTCCTCAGATGAGGTCATATGGGTAGAACAAAAACAAAAAAGGGGGGCAATCACTTGGCTGGGAGTGTACTACAGGCCTCCAAACAGTTAGGGAGAGATAGAGGAACAGATATGTCGGCAAATCTGAGTGGTGTAAAAATAATAGGGTAATAATAGTAGGGGATTTCAACTTCCTCAATATTAGTTTAGTTTAGTTTAGAGATACAGCACTGAAACAGGCCCTTCGGCCCACCGAGTCTGTGCCGACCATCAACCACCCACTGGGATTGTCTTAGTGCAAAAGGCTTAAAGGGGGCAAAATTCTTAAAGTGCATCCAGGAGAGCTTTTTAAGCCAGCACATAGGAAGTCCTACAAGAGAAGAGGCGGTACTGGACCTAATCTTAGGGAATGAAGCTGGACAAGTGGTAGAAGTGTTAGTGGGGGAGCATTTTGGGGATAGTGACCATAACTCTAAGATTTAAGGTAGTTATGGAAAAGGACAAAGACAGAACGGAAATAAAGGTACTGAATTGGGGGAAGGCCGATTTCAATATGATGAAACAGGATCCAAAGTGGACTGGGAGCAGCTACCTGTAGGAAAGTCTACATCAGACCAGTGGGCATCATTCAAAAAGGAATGAGTGAGTGTTCAAGGCCAACATGTTGCTGTGAAGGTGAAGGGTAGGACCAATAAGTCCAGGGAACCCTGGATGTCAAAGGATATAAAGGATATAAAGGATTGGATAAGGGGAAAAAATGGAGGCGTATGGCAGATTCAGAGGGCTGAAAACAGCGGCGGCCCTAGGGGAGTAAAGAAAGCGTAGGGGGTACTTAAAGTAATTCGGAGAGCGAAGAGAGGGCATGAAAAAACAATGGCGGGCAAGATAAAGGAAAATCCCAAGGCGTTTTATAAGTATATTAAGGGAAAGAGGCTAACCAGGGAAAGAGTAGGGCTTATTAGGGACCAAAGTGGCAATCTGCCTGTGGAGCCGGGAGGACATGGGTGAGGTTTTAAATGATTACTTTTCATCTGTGTTCACTATGGAGAAGGACGACGTAGGTGTAGAGATCAGGGAGGGGGATTGTGATATAATTCAACAAATTAGCATTGAAAGGGAGGAGGTATGAGCAGTTTTAGCGGGCTTAAAAGTGAATAAATTCCCAGGCCCAGATGAGATGTATCCCAGGCTGCTATGCGAGGCAAGGGAGGAGATTGCAGGGGCTCCGACACAAATTTTCAAATCCTCTCTGGCCACACGAGCGGTGCCAGAGGACTGGAGAACAGTGAATGTGGTACCATTATTCAAGAAGGGTAGTAGGGATAAACCTGGTAATTACAGGCCAGTGAGTCTAACATCAGTGGTCGAGAAACTATTGGAAAAATTTGAGGAACAGGCTTAATCTCCATTTGGAGAGGCAGGGATCAACGATAGTCAGCATGGCTTTGTCAGGGGCAGATCATGTCTAACAAATTTGATTGAATTTTTCGAGGAGGTGACTAGATGTGTAGGTGAGGGTAAAGCAGTTGATGTAGTCTACATGGACTTCAGTAAGGCTTTTGATAACGTCCCGCATGGCAGATTGGTTAAGAGGTAAGAGCCCATGGGATCCAGGACAATTTGGCAAATTAGATCCAAAATTGGCTTAGTGGCAGGAGGCAGAGGGTGAAGGTCGAGGGTTGTTTTTGCGATTGGAAGCCTGTGACAGAGGTGTACTGCAGGGATCGGTGCTGGGACCCTTGCTGTTTTCAGTGTACATTAATGATTTAGACGTGAATATAGGAGGTATGGATCAGTAAATTCGCAGATGGCATGAAAATTGGTGGTGTCGTAAATGGTGAGGAGGAAAGCCTTAGATGACAGGACAATATTGATGGGCTGCTAAGATGGGCGGAGCAGTGTTAAATGGAATTTAATCCTGAGAAGTGTGAGGTGATACATTTTGGGAGGACTAACAAGGAAAGGGAATATACAATGGATAGTAGGACCCTAGGAAGTACAAAGGGTCAGAGGAACCTTGCTGTACTTGTCCATTGATCACCGAAGGCAGCAGCACAGGTAGATAAGGTGGTTAAGAAGGCATATGGGATACTTGCCTTTAATAGCTGAGGCATAGAATATAAGAGCAAGGAGGTTATGATAGAGCTGTATAAAATGCTAGTTAGGCCACAACTGGAGTACTGTGTACAGTTCTGGGCACCACACTATAGGAAGGATGTGATTGCACTGGAGAGGGTGCAGAGGAAATTCACCAGGATGTTGCCTGGGCTGGAGCGTTTCAGCTATGAAGAGAGACTGAAAAGGCGAGGGTTGTTTTCCTTAGAGCAGAGAAGGCTGAGGGGGGACCTGACTGAGGTATACAAAATTATGAGGGGCATAGATAGGGTAGGTAGGAAGAAACCTTTTCCCTTAGCGGAGGTATCAATAACCAGGGGGCATAGATTTAAGGTAAGGGGCAGGAGGTTTAGAGGGGATTTGAGGAAAAAAAAATTTCACCCAGAGGTTGTTTGGAATCTGGAAAACACTGCCTGAAGGGGAGGTAGAGGCAAGAACCCTCACAACATTTAAGAAATATTTAGATGAGCACTGGAAACGCCATAGCATACAAGGCTACGGGCCAAGTGCTGGAAAATGGGATTAGAATAGATAGGTGCTTGATGGCCGGAACGGACACGATGGGCCTGTTTCTGTGCTGTATAACTCTACAGTGTGGGAAAAAGGGGTTCCATTTCATGGGGCACTGGCACCAGTATAGGGACAAGAAGGAACTGTACCGTTGGGACAGGCTCCACCTGAACCACGCTGGGACCAAGATCCTACCCGAAAGGATATACAGGGTGGTCACAAGGGCTTTAAATGAGTAAATGGAAAAGATAATATAGATAACAGTTTGAAAACAAACAATAAAGACAGCAGAGTAACAATCAGAAATTGCGCTTGAGGCACCATAGGAAAGGAGAAACGAAAAGATGTAAAGTAATTGAACAGAGAGGGGAGTAAGAAATGTGTGAGCAAAACATTACAGCAGAACGACAGTTAGTGTGCGTGGCCCAATAAATGTTCTTTACAAAAATGCACAGTATAAAGGAACAAACTGAATTGCTTGCAGAAAATCAATTTGGAGGGACATGGTAGCTATTGCTGAGACATGGCTGCAAGATGGTCAGGACTGGGAACTAAACATACCAGGTTATAAGGTTTACAGGAAAAAAAAAAGGGAAAATGGTAGACTGGGAAGAGTAGCCTTAGCGATGAAGAATGACATCACGTCAATGGTAAATGAGGATATAATGAGAGATAAGCAGGCATTGGGGACCTTATGGTTAGAATTAAGAAATAGAGAAAGGTAGGAGTTGTATATAGATAGGAACTGTGAAGTGGTGGATGATATAAATGCAGAGATTGGACAAACATGTAGCAAAGACAGACTAGTTTTAATGGGGGATTTTAACTTTCATAAAGATTAGGATAAGCAGATTAACATGTCAGAAAGGTAGTGATTTTTGTGTGTGTCTGCAATAGTTTTCAGCAGCAATATGTCCTAGAACCAACAAGGGGGAATGTCAGATTAGATTTAGTAATGAGTAATGAGCCAGATTTAGTTAACAACCTAGCAGTGCATGAACATTTATCAATTAGCGATCACAATATTATCGATTTCAATCTAGTGTTCGAAAGGGAGAAACGTCAAACAGTTACTAAGTGTTACGACCAGGTGAGAAAGGTGTCTAGGGGTCCCTTTTAGCCTTCGCCTGGTCTTATTGTAACAGGGTTTATGTTTTTTTTTAAACACACCGTGTTTTGAGCTCCCCTTTGGTCAATCCTTGTTCACCGCTTTCCAATTATAAGGCAAAGAAATGAGCACACCAGGTTTTCTTAGGTTTAAAGAAGAAAAGTGAAATTTATTAAAACTTAAACTCTAATTCGGTTAACGCCTACGGATATAAGCCGCACCACATGCTAGCATGCATACACGATACACACATGCAAATAGAGACAGAAAAGAGAAGAAAAATAAAAGTGGGGAGGTTTGAGGCAATATCAGAAGAGTTTCTTGTTACTGTGCTTCGATGTCCTTTTGTAGGTAATTCTTGCTTTTCGTTGGGGCCCAGTATTCTTCTTAAACCTTGTTCACTGTAGGAGACTTTTCTCTCTTGGGGTTCATGTGTCTTCAGTTCTGTGAGAAAGAGATGGGAGAAGACAGGACAGAGATGTTCTTAGTCCAGGAGCAAAGAGCTTTCTGAATTTTAAAATTCTGTGGCAAGTTCAAATTCAAAAAGCTCCAACAGCCAGTTAATCATGTGACTAAACTGGCCTGACCACATTGTGTGTGCATCGGGGAAGTGTACTGGTTCCTTTGTTCCAACACGGTCTGCTAGTATGCAAAAAAGGTCTTTCCGGTGGGGGGGCCTGGCAATTCCTTGTGATAGGCCCTCTTTTCTTCCCAGCAACAATTTTAAGTTGAATGGAAGTTTAAGGAAGATGGTTGTGGTTGTTGGAGGTCAATCATCTCAGTTCCAGGACATCACTGCAGGAGTTCCTCAGGGTAGTGTCCTAGGCCCAACCATCTTCAGCTGCTTCAATGACCTTCCTTCAATCATAAGGTCAGAAGTGATGATTGCACAATGTTCAGCATCATTCATGACTCCTTAGATGCTGAAGCAGTCTGTGTAGAAATGCAGCAAGACCTGGCCAATATACAGGCTTGGGCTGATAAGTGGCAAGTAACATTCGCGCCACATAAGTGCCAGGCAATGACTATGTTAAACGAGAGAGAATCTTACCATCTCCCATTGACATTCAAATCGCTGAATCCCCCAGTATCATCCTGGGGGTTACCATTGATCAAAAACTGAACTGGAGTAGCCATATAAACACTGTGGCTACAAGAGCAGGTCAGAGACCAGAAATCCTGCAGCGAGTAACTTACCTCTTGACTCCCCAAAGCCTGTTCACCATCTACAAGGCACAAGTCAGGAGTGTGATGGAATACTCTCCATTTGCCTGGATGGGTGCAGCTCCAATCACACTCAAGAAGCTCGACACCATCCAGGACAAAGCAGCCCGCTTGATTAGCACCCCATCTACAAACATTCAGTTCCTCCACCACCGACACACAGTGGCAGCAGTGTATACCATCTACAAGATGCATTGCAGCAATGCACAAAGGCTCCTTAGACAGCACCTTCCAAACCCATGACCTCTACCACTTCGAAGGACAAGGGCAGCAGTTGCATGGGAACACCACCACCTGCAAGTTTCCCTCCAAGCCACACAGCATTCTGACTTGGAACTATATTGCCGTTCCTTCACTGTGGCTGCGGAGTCTCAGACTAGGAGACAAAGTCAAAAAATTAGAGTCAGAGCTTTCAGGAGTGAAATTAGGAAACTCTTCTACACATAAAGTGTGGTAGAACTTGGAACTCTCTTCCACAATTGGCAATTGATGCTAGATCAATGATTAATTTTAAAACTGAGATTGATAGATTTTTGTCAATCGAAGATATTAAGGGATATGGGACAAAGGCGAGTATATGGAGTTAGGTCGTAGATCAGCCATGATCTCATTGAATGGCGGGACAGGCTCGAGAGGCTAAATGGCCTACTCCTGTTCTTATGTTCCTTTGTCTCTGTAACCTATTACTACATGCCCAACAACTGTCAAAGTTTACCTTCCTGCCCTACTTTCTTTTTTTGACCTTCACTTGCCACTGTGGACCTGCAATTTTGAGGAAGTGCTTCTGGTCTCCTGGCTGAGTTATGGCAAGAGACATTAGGAGAACCTCCATGAAATTTCAGCACCTGAGTCTTTACGTGCATGAAGAGCAAGAAACAGTGGGCACAAGATGACTGATGTGCCAATGTTTGGGTCAGGTGCTACCTTTGTACTAAACGTACTAAAAAGAGCCAATTTACATTTGAGCCAGATCTATATGTACCAAATTGATGCAGAATGTCACTCCCCATATCTATTCAAGATCTGAGCACCAGGATATTCAGGGAGATGAGGAAATATTTTTTATTCAGTGTGTTGTTATGCTCTTGACGGCATTGCCTGAAAGAGTGATGGAAGCAGATTCAATAGTAACTTTGAAAAGGGAATTGGATATCTACTTAAAAAAGATTTTAAAAAACATGGCTATAAGAAAAGGGCGGCACAGTGGCGCAGTGGTTAGCACTGCAGCCTCACAGCTCCAGGGACCCGGGTTCGATTCCGGGTACTGCCTGTGTGGAGTTTGCAAGTTCTCCCTGTGTCTGCGTGGGTTTTCTCCGGGTGCTCCGGTTTCCTCCCACAAGCCAAAAGACTTGCAGGTTGATAGGTAAATTGGCCATTATAAAATTGTCACTAGTATAGGTAGGTGGTAGGGAAATATAGGGACAGGTGGGGATGTTTGGTAGGAATATGGGATTAGTGTAGGATTAGTATAAATGGGTGGTTGATGTTCGGCACAGACTCGGTGGGCCGAAGGGCCTGTTTCAGTGCTGTATCTCTAATCTAAAAAAAAAAAGTGCAGGAGACTCACTGGTAGTAGGCATGATGGGCCAAATAACCTCCTCTATTCTGTATAATACTATTTCTTGTAACTAGGATGTCAAAGTTAGCACAATGATGGAGTGATGAAAGTGAAGCATTTCTGTCTAAGATTTAGCCTGATATTGGCTTAAGTTTGCTATGACGCATAAGGGATGAAAACCGGATTCAGTCACTGAGGAATATTACAATTACGGCTCCCTGAAATGGAAATCTTCCTTTGAGCAGAACACTATATGGTGGTGTAATCCTTAACACATTCCTTTGGAGAGTCAGCTTATTAAAGAAATAAATAGCAGCTATGATGACATGCTGCAAAGAAAATTAATTATTTGGTCTTGTGCCCATGTGACCTGCATTACACTGCACTGTGGCACTGCCAGACAGAAAATATCTCCATCGCAATCCAGTTTGGCAGACTAAACCTAAAGTTAGGATCTTACTACAGGATTTTCTTCCTCTTAGAAGTGCCACTGGAAGGAGGTCTATTTGTTACCTGACCACTGGATTTTTTTCTTAGCTCTGCAAGGTAACTTCTTTGCTCATGCTGTAACCACCAGTGTTTGTTTACGAGTCCTTATAATTTTACTCCTCTGAGAAATCTGCAAAGCTAAAAGGTGGATTATAATCTGGGGAATATCACTGGGGCAGAGTGATTGAAGAAGAATTTAAGATTTTGTTTTTAAGCTCGACTCTCTGCCTGGTGATAGTCGTGTACAGTACAGGAAGGAAAGGTCATGTTTAAAAAAAGAAAAGCATGCCTGTGATTTTCCTGTTGGTGAAATGATGATACCGTAATATGTCATAACCTGGATACGTCAATAAATGCTTTTTAAAATGCTGACAATATATACATACTTAAAGGTTTTCATAGAATACTTGCCTGAAAATGTTGCAGTTGTTGATCCATTATAGGGTCAACAGGCTTTAGATTTTCAGTCATCACATTACTTCCTTTCATTGGTCCACCTAAACAAACATGTATATTTATTGCTTGCAGTGGCTGATTTTATTAGAGTATTTATTTTGTAAAATAGATATTTATGCATTTGGGGGTTAAGGTTATTTAGGTTTAAAACTTAAAAAAAAATTCATCAATGCCAATGCAAAATTTCCTGTGTGATGTTTTACAGTACAAGGCTGACTACAGCCTTCATGATGGACCAGCACTAGAGGGCAAACAACCTAACCTGTGCCATCTCAATTGATATGGGGAATGGGCAGTCCAGATAACTGGGGATGAAAACTATGGCCTGGATTTTGCGATCAGCAATGAAACAACGGCGCTTGCCGCTGACCTCGAAGAAAGCTGCTTACAAAGATTTAGCGATTGCTGTGGCATGGACTTCCCCTTTCCCAATGGTAGTTTAAATCTGACACCAAGTTAAGGGGATCGCCTGGTATGCAGCAGCAGTAATGCCAGTGAGCAGGGTAAGCAGCTAATCATATTGAAGTGTTTTCCCAGGCAGCAAACCAGGAAATTAAAAACACTTTATCCTTCACTTTTAATTTAAACTTTCAAATAGCAAAATAAATGATGAGTGGATTAAGACCGAAACTAAAATATCAAACTTTAAAATAAAAAAAATTGGAATATATCACAATGGAGAAATTTGTCATTCAACAAATATTCAACAAAGGGAGTTCAGCGAAGGTTTACCTGACTGATTCCTGGGATGGTGGGACTGACGCATGAGGAGAGATTGAGTCAGTTAGGATTACATTCGCTGGAGTTCTGAAGAGTGAGGGGGGATCTCATAGAAACCTATAAAATTCTAACAGGACTTGATGGGGTAGATGCAGGAAGGATGTTCCCGAAGGTGGGCGAGTCAAGAACCAGGGGTCATAGTCTAAGGATAGAGGGTAAACCTTTCAGGACTGAGATGAGGAGAAATTTCTTCACCCAGAGAGTGGTGAGCCTGTGGAATTCGCTACCACAGAAAGCAGTTGAGGGCAAAACATTGTATGTTTTCAAGAAGGAGTTAGATATAGCTCTGGGTCTAAAGGGATCAAAGGGTATGGAGCGAAAGTGGGAACAGGCTACTGAGTTGGATGATCAGCCATGATCATAATGAATGGCGGAACAGGCTTGAAGGGCCGAATGGCCTACTCCTGCTCCTATTTTCTATGTTTCAATATAAAATTACTATTTCAGGGCCAGTGAGACTGTCTTAGCAGTAATTTTGAACTTTAAAAACACAGTTACACCTCATTCAACAGGGTGTAACTTTTATAAGGGTTTTTACAGTGAGAAAAAAATGCAAGAGCGGAAATTATTGTCAATTCAATTGATTTCCCTTGATTGCAATCTGGGAAGGGGGGGGGGGGGTGGAGGTGGGTGGGGGGAGAAATGTCATTAGTGCACATTCTGGAAACATTGACTGATTTGCCGTTATTGCCATTGCAAAGTCCGGGCCATTGAGACAGTAAACAAGGGAGAGTTTGGCAGCTTTGAACCAGCCTGACAAGATAATGCTTCACTTCACCTTCCTCGACTTGGTAGCATTTTGCATTGTGATCAACAGCTGGTCACGTTGGCCCCTCTGCTACACAGATTAATTTGGTTCTCGTTACTTTGTACACAACCTCAAAGACTCCGTTAACACGTTCCCTTTTGTTTGTGTGGGGCTTTCTCAAGATGAGGATGCTGCCATGAGGGAGGAGAGGAAGCAGATTCATTCCATCAAGCACTCCAAAACCCTGCAATACTAAAGAAAAGTCCCCTCCGGGTAGTATGGTAGGAACACCTGGTCAAGCATCAAGCACCAGCAAGGAGGTGCAAGCAGAGCTGTGGCAGCAGATGAGCAACAACAGGAGAAAAGGAGGCTGAGTGCCAGAGGGATAGTTACTATGGGATCCGTGGATACTTTAGTAGAGATACATCCTGGGTTTTAGTGATTAAATCAGCAGAAGCGGTCTTTTAAGAATCACAGGAATGGCACAGAATTCTGCAATGTTTCTCTGATATCTATGAGTCTTCTTGGGAACCTGCAGAGAGTGACAACTCTGGGGTGTCATTTTGAGAGCCTCCCCCCCCAGGACGAAGTGTCAAACCACAATCAATTTTGCTAGTCAATGCTGTCTGCTGTATTTCAGAGCTTGAGTTCCACATTACAGGAGCTCTTACTTCTGGTTTAAAGAAGCCAGAGGATTAGCTTGAAAAAACCTTAATGGCAGGCTTAATGCTATTTACTGACAGCCATGGGCTTGTCCCACAGAGATTACTGGTGATCCACAAGGGGCAGCCAACAGGTGGATATAGCAGGAAGAGCAACATAAGAGCTGGACTTCTCAGGTGATGGCAGGTCCCGTCAGCCAGCCCTCTTGGAGGAACGCAGAGCAAAAGCAGCTAGTCAGCCAGCACAGATGCGGAGATACTTACTGACAGTAGTGTTAGAGCCATCTGTTAACGCAGCAGAAATGGGCCATTCATCATTGGTTGGTTATGAGGATTCCGTTGATTAGCAGCAGTCTGCAATCACACTTGCTCCTCCCAATAAGTTGAAGACATACTATACTATCATCAGGGCAAGTATTGGTGAACAAACATATGGAGTAGGGAAATAAACTGCTTGCACCTTCGTTGGAATGGCTGAGAATTTTTTCAACAGAATGATCACATTAATATTGTTGTTAATGGCTAATATGTAGCAATGGTAATGAAGGGACATTTGGACCATTGTATTGACATGGGGCTGTGTAGTATGTAATGAACTACGAAACAGTAAACGTAAAGGCTCAAAAACTTTAATTCATGTCAATCACTCCTTTATACACCACTCTATCTGGCTCTATATCAGCCTCACCCAGTTCTCCCTTTTCCTTCTACACTAACTATAATGGGGAGTTCAGGTTAGCAAGCCAAAGTCAGCAATTAGGATGCATATTTTAGATATATGGCAACTTCGGTTTAAGCAGTGAAGTTCTAAAGTGAAGTGGAGGTCTCCCAGCACTTGTAATATGGGCACTCAGCTAATCAGAAGCTGTGCTGCCAAAGACTCAGAGAAGTTTGATGTAGGGAATGTACTGCTTGGCTCAGTGCTAAAGGTGTATTGTATGACCATAGCCAAGTTGTAGCATGTACTCTGTGCTGTACAGATTTTAATTATGTAATTTTGCATCATGCAATAATGGTTCCAAAAATTTAAGGGGTTGAGATTGTGTGCTGCAAAATGAGTAATTAATATGTTAATGCATTTGTTTGAAATTCCTTTGTCTTCTATTTTAAGGAAATCAACCCATTTCTTTTAAACAGATGATTGCTTTTTAAAATTATGCAATAGAAAATTCATAACACTTGTTAATAATATTGTATCATATGATTTCAATCACCAAGACTGTCAAATACAACAGTAGATCATATGTGTGGCTACTGTTCTACATTTTAAAAAGGTAGAAACATTCAAAAATTCTTACTATTGCTCACTTACTTTCCATGACTTACTATCTCAAATTAGAATATTAATTCATTAGCTGTTCAATTAATTAAAGAAAAATACACCAAGACAGTACCCGTCCACTACATTTAGACACACATCGCCAAAAATGAGTCTGGCTAGATAACTCAAGAGTGATCTATAGTCAGCCTCAAGTGGAGATGTTGATTAAATTACACTGCTAGATGTATTAAGTTTAGAACATTTGTCTGTCTTCAGTTGGGAAACCAAATAGTCTTGGTAGTCGACAAAAATTGGATTGGAATCACTTGGAGTTGC
Source organism: Heterodontus francisci (assembly GCF_036365525.1). Taxonomy (NCBI): domain Eukaryota; kingdom Metazoa; phylum Chordata; class Chondrichthyes; order Heterodontiformes; family Heterodontidae; genus Heterodontus; species Heterodontus francisci. The sequence goes on from NC_090394.1 coordinate 62,527,978, forward strand.
CACTTTGTCAGTGAGGTCATGCCGTGCTTTTCCATTAGCAGGTCTTGATGGTGCCATAAATCAAAGATTCACCTACCTACTGAAAATATCTGCACAATCTCAGTCAGTGATGGTTGTACATTGGTTGCACTGATTTGTGGCTTGGCTGGCTGAATGTCCAAAATATGTGACATCTGTACAGGGTTGACACCAATCTGATTGTCTGGTTGAGTGGATGGTGCCTGAGTGCCTGTCGTTGTAACAGAAGTTTGAATCTGGGATTCTGAGGAGAAAGAGATCATGAAAATATTAACAAATGAAGAAAATATATCTGCACTATGGTTTATGTTTGGGAATTGATTGCTAATTGCTTAAAATGTGTTCTCAAGCATTTTAGTAGCATGCTAACTTTATTTTTAGACTGTTCTTTCATTGCACTAGCACAGCTTAAATACAATTTAGGGCCTTACTCCAACAGATATTTTAGTGTGCAAAACACCAAGAACTGGATTTACTGAGGGACAAGATTAACATGTAATTCTTAACCAGCCATGACATCGTCTCAAGCTAGCTCAACTTCTTCCTGGTGATTGTAAAAAGACCTCCCTTCATCTACAAACAACTGAGATTTGAAGAGTGATATTACTTTGAGTTATTCCTTAGACCCACCGGCCGTCCATGTCTCCGCTTTCAAGACGTCTGCAAACGCGACATGAAGTCTTGTGACATTGATTACAAGTTGTGGGAGTCAGTTGCCAGTGAATGCCAGAGCTGGCAGACAGCCATAAAGGCAGGGCTAAAGAGTGGCGAGTCAAAGAGACTTAGCTGTTGGCAGGAAAAAAGACAGAAGCGCAAGGAGAGAGCCAACTGTGTAACAGCCCCGACAACCAATTTTATCTGCAGCACCCGTGGAAGAGTCTGTCACTCTAGAATTGGCCTTTATAGCCACTCCAGGCACTGCTTCACAAACCACTGACCACCTCCAGGCGCTTACCCATTGTCTCTCGAGACAAGGAGGCCAAAGAAGATTCCTGTGCTGCGAATTCAATAAGTGTGGTTGTTCAGAATGTACTCTATTGAAAGCTCCAAATTTAAAATTGTGAAAAAACAAAATTTATAGTCAGCTTTGTCTATTTCAAATGGAATAAATTTGTTGTTTATAGATGTGAGAAAGAGGCAATGGGGCAGAAATCGATATGCATTGTTCTGGTTTTGAGAGTGTTATATGCGTGTAACATTGACTCACGCAGTTGTTGGATGGCCTGTTCACAAATTGTTCTGTCGTTCAGCCCTTTGCTAAATTCATCGGGTCCATCCTGGGTGGTCACCTAAAACAGATGTTAGCCCCCTTGCATGTATTACTTTGGGGCCTAAAATAAAAGCAAAATACTGCAGCTGCTGGAAATCTGAAATAAAAACAGAAAGTGCTAGAAATACTCAATAGGTCTGGCAGCATCTGTGGAGAGAGAAGCAGAGTTAACATTTTAGGTCTGTGACCTTTCATCAGAACTGCTAGCTCCGCTACTCTCTCCACAGATCCTGACCGGCCTGCTGAGTATTTCCAGCACTTTCTGTTTTTATTACTTTGGGGCCTGTCAAAGGATACCTTTACAAAGATTGCTTTCGATGAGCATGGCAGGCGTACAGACTGCCTCGCTCATGATTCTTCAGTGTCCCCTAACTAAGCTAATTTAGGAGCAGCCCTGCACCCCCCAATTCCGCAATTGTCACAATTGGCCCCTTGACTGTAGCCCACTCCAATATATCCTCCGGGACTTAACTTTGGGCTGCATTTGTGCCCCTATATCCACAAGATGCTTGTGGATGCATAACAGGCACCAGCAGCTCTCATATAAAATACTGATGAGGCCCAAGATTACATTGCACCCTAAATTGTTAATTTTTTTTCAGACATTGTCTTGTTTGTAAATGAAAAATCTTACAGTAATTAATAGCAGGGTTAAACTGGAAAAAAAACTACTTGCATTTTGATAAAAATGCTGGAAATTTGTATTACAGAGGTAGTTTGTGTACATTACAACAGTGACTACATTTTGAATGTATTTCATTGGCTGTAAAGCACTTTGGGATGTCTTGAGGTCGTGAAAGGCACTATGTAAATGCTTTTTTATAGTTTCATCAGGTCTCCTATTTCATTGGTCACTGTGATTTACAGAAATAGCAAAGTATGATGGGGAAATTGTTCCTGTAACACAAAGGTAGCATGGTACATGAGACTTTTACATAAAATATATTATAGACACGAGCAAGTGACAAAGGGCTAGAAATTAGTATGCACTGTGCCAATTTTTCCCAAGTGTCTTCACAATTGCGGATTATCTGTTTATTTTGCACTAATGCATTAAGAAATGTGATACATCCATTTCTGTGGTTGTTTTTGTAAGGTTCAAAAACAATTTCTCATTTTACGTGCAGTTGGAGATTAATTTCTTCATCTATTAATTCCGCACCATCTGCCTTTTTAGTATCAAGTAATTATGAGGTGATTATGGTTACGAATACTCGCAGCCCATTGTAACCTTACTACCGTGGTACAACAGCAGCCATTTGAATTTTTGATTGGCACAATTTGCACATCTGAGGACTAAAAAGCTGTGGTCAGCGCTTCCACTATGTCCTCTCTGGCTACCTTCAAAATCCTGGGGTGCATGCCATCAGAAAGAATAACCTTTGCACAGTTATAACAATTATTTCCTATTGCTGATACATCTACATTCTCACTTCCACCATCATTTGAAAACTAGTGCAAAATACTATTCAAGATCTAATTATACTCTCATCTTTCACAACTAGATTCCACTTCACCTGAGGGGCCATATTCTCTCTCACTACTCTTTTGCTTTTAATATGCTTATAAAAACCTTTATTTATACTTCCATATTATATGCGAAGCTTTTATCAAATTCTCCATTAGCATCTCTATCTCTCTTTTCACCATACATCTAGTTTTTACATTCCTCATATGTTTCTTTTGCATGGCTTTCTCTAGTTGCATCATAGCTCTCCTTTTTAAGTTTGTTTAGTCTTAATCTCTGTAGTTATCTTCAGAACTCTATTCTTTGATCAACCATTATTTGCCTGAAAGGATTTCCAACTAGTGATCAATCTTTTTACTAGTTTTTAGCCCAGTTAATTTGGGTCCGATCTCTAACTCTCCAAACTTTTCTAGTCCATCACTTATTTCTGACTCTTAATTATTCTTTTCTATTTTTACATACAACTTAACTGTATTGTGGTCAGTATTTCCCAATCATTCACCTACTCTCACATCAGTTATTTTCAGAGTTAAATCAAGCAATGCTTGCTTCCTTGTTGGACTGAACATACTGATTTAGGAAGCAGTCTTGGATGAATTCTAAGAGGTGTTCCTCACTTTGGCCACATGCATTACCTTAATCCCAGTATTATTGGCCTGTTTTTGCACATTCCTCTGAACTGTCAATAAATCTTCCCCACCATCTCATCATTGCATGGTGCTCTGTATTCATATGGACTCTGCCTTCATGTATGCCTCATGTTCTATTGCTGCAATAGAATTCTTTATTAATATTGCCACCCCATCCACTTTTCCCTATCCCTAACACAAAAATATGCCATTCTCAGCCTTGTTCAAACATGTTATGTTTCTGCTTTAGTTACTATATCATAGCCCTCCTAATGTGGATAAAAGCACTGGCACTTATTTGATAGCTTCCAGGGCTTATTCATGTATTGTAATGTTTTGTGATTTTATAATGACTAGTGTATTAAAATATGTAATACAAAAGTAGATCTTTGTTTAATTTGGCCTGTTGCTTTAAGGCAAGCAAGTCCAATTCCATTAAGAAACAAGGTTTGCGATCACTCAAATTTTAATTGTTGTTTCATCAGGTAATTTTGTAGATTATAATAGGTTTCAGTTTCAGGTTGCAGCTTACAAGCACCCACTATTTTAAGATTATTTTCCATCCATGACAAAAATGTGATGTCTGTAGCGTGCCACCTCGCACCTACCAAGTGCGGAAACTACACTTCGGTTTTGCAGCAGATTTGGGGCAAGTGGGAAAGGAAACTGTTCATGGATGTTCTCTGCTGCATTCTGCCTCCTGCACTATTCAATGGACTCACCCATAGAATCACAGAATAATTCAGCAGAAAACAAGGCCATTTGGCCCAGTGTGGTGGAGCTTTGGTCGAACTATCCAATTAGTGCCATTCTACCCACACACTTCTCATAGCCCTGCAGCTGTTTTTCCCTTCAAATGTTTATCCAATTCCTTTTTAAAAATTACTCTAGAATCTGATCCCACCACCCTCTCAGGTAGGTCTCAGCTCCCTGTATAGAAAAATGATTCCTCATGTCACCTCTGTTTCTGTTGTCAATCAATCAGCTTAAATCTGTGCCCTCTGGTTACTGACCATTCTGCTACTGGAAATAAGAGTAAATGGGGAGAACCTATTGAAAGCATTCATGCTTTTGAATATCGCTATCCAATTTTCACTCAACCTTCCCTGTTCCAAGAAGAACAACTCCAGATTCCCCAGCCTCCATACATAACTGAAGTCCCCTCATCCATGGTACAATTCCAGGAAATCTCTTAGATCTCAAATAGCCAGGCACTGAAGGATAGAAGACTGGAGTCTAGTCTTTATAAGCTTTTATTTACAAAGGCATATGTAGCATATCATGCACCTCCAACCAATAGTCACACTTTCTGTCTGCTCCTATATATACATGAACACAAGTGAGTCACCAATTAATGTGCGCCACCTGAATACAATTTACCTCCAATTGCTATACAATTAACAGATTCTATTTTTCCTCGGGATGTAAATAAAATTAGACTTTATATATACAACCATAATTTAAAAAAAGTGAAAGACTTCCTTAACCTCTGCAAAACATTACAGTGCAAGATGACCCTCCTCCAGGATCCCTAACAAATTCTTTGTACGTGCACATTTTAGTGAAATAATCTGAAAATTGATGGTTTGAATCTACTCATTTAATTTTACAGTCTCCTCAGCATTTGTTTGAAGTCAGCCAAGTCAATCAGTAATCTTCTTACACTTTTCGTACAGTGTACATTACCCCACAATGATCAATTATCTGTATAACATACTATCTTTGGTACCCCCATTGTATATAACGTCCCATAAAATATTTGCCAAATAGAATCCCATCTCCAGTGCCTCTACAACAGCTAGAATACTTTCCTGTATGGAATCGATGGGCCGAATGGCTTCCTTCTGTGCTGTAATGACTGACTTTTCACAACCCTTTTTATTTTCTCACCTTCCCAAGCTAAAAGGACATTTCCCACTTTCACCCATAAGAAGTACTATGAAACCAGCTGCAATAGAATACCCATCTGGAAGACCAGCATGCGCAGCATCAATAAAGATAACCAGTTTCATGTTTTTAATCGCCACCTAAGGATGGGGAACTGAAGTACACATTTTTCCAGACTTAACTTTCACAATGTTCTATCTGCCGCTAAAACATTTTCTACTTTGGGGTGTTTCATTGAAGTACTTAACTCCAACACATCAAAACCCATTCTGATGAAAGGTCACAGACCTGAAATGTTAACTCTGTTCTCTCTCCACAGATGCTGCCAGACCCGCTGAGCATTTCCAGCATTTTCTGTTTTTACATCAAAATTAACATCTGGCTTAGTTTGAGTGTGCAACCAGTTCAACTGACCAAGCTTCACAATTTCTCTGTCTCTAGATATAACAGCACTTTATGATGACCCAGTATGATTAGCTGGGATGGAGTTACACACTCTAAATAGGATTGTTGATTTAAAGTTATATCAGACCTACTATGCTCAATATCTAAAGCAATTAAAAGCCCCACAAGCCTGACTCCTAATTTAAGTTCTACTCTAATCTGAATAATGACACATTTCTTAAATTCCACAGTGCCATCAACATGCATCATGAAGATGCCTGCAAGTTTTTCATTATGATGATACCAATAATACATTGAGCGAACTGCTTTTAGTTGAGCACGACAGATTTTCAGCGAAGCAGATCTCATTGAAAGATACCGTACCCTAGAAGCACCATTTAGGTCATAGATGCATTTGTTTGGTTCCATATAGTTTCCTTCCACATCCGCTGTCTCTTTGGGCAGTGTCTGGAACACTTCTCTTTGCAAAGTATTGCCTTGCAGAAATGTGACTTTTATAGCAATTGACCTACATTTCTAGGAATATGTGGCCAAAAAGATTTTTAAGATTACTTTTCCAAAAGTGAAAAAGAGTCCACTCCAACATCTGTATCACCCAGTTTTTCTTAAAAAGCTCTAGCAACCAACTTTCCTTTAGCTTATAAATCTCAAATGCAAGGACTTTTTCAGTACGGATCCACCTATGCGACAAGGCTGTTTAACCCTTACCTGATAACTCAGAATAAACTCCAAATTCTCTTCAACTATCTAATTCCGTTTGTTTTGCCTCAATTAGTTTATCCTCAAGTTTACTGGCAACCACCAAAACTTCATGATCATGGAGGACTTCCATTTCTAGCTGTTACAGGACAGTTCTGTGGCCTTTATTTCATGGTCTGATCTATTCAAACCTCTACTTCCACTCATGTCTATAGGGACTATGATTGCGAGATCGCCCTCTTGCACTATTGGTGGCACTTTCTGTAGTTTGTGATCATTTTCCAACTCATGAAATCTACTCAGACCGAGTTTTGTTACTTTCCATTCTTTTACCCCATTCTGCCAGTCCATGGACCTCACTTCTTGGCCATCATCCCAAACATTCAACCAAAATTCAAACTTACCAGTAGTTTTTCCTACACATCCCACAATCATTGTACCCCTCCATTCATTAGACCTTTCTGGAACATGTCACCCAGGTACCCACCGTGGATAATTGTCCTGTGGATGTGATAGCTCTGTCATGATCACTCATATTACCATTATCCAGCCCTTGAACTACTGCATTCTCTTTCTCCAGACTCTCATCACAAAAAACAAACACTCCCATCAGCTGCTTAGTGTCAAGATTTACTGATTGTGAGAAATGAACCTTAACAGTTTGATTGCCATGTTTGACAAGTACTGTCTTACCATCACCTTATCATTCTCTATGACCCTCTCTTATAGTATATCATATCTGCTGAATTAAATTCTGTCTCAGAGCACTGAGGCATTGTATTGAACTATGAACATTCACTGATACCTCAGCCTGATAAAAGTCCATCTCCCTGGATGCAAAGAATATAAATGCTCGAAGAAAATGGCACTAATTGCAGTACCTTCTGGAGCAGGAGGAAAGCACAAAGAACAGAAGAAATTTGGGATTGGGCTCAGACTAGTTGGTAAGGACTAGATCCTCCAACCAGATGAAGAGAATTCTTTGTGTGAACTGCCTATGCTAAGGCAGTTGATAATTTATACGCTGGTTGATCAGCCAAAATTTTGCTCACCATTTCATCATCACAGACTGATTCTTTTCACAAAGACTATTGCTAAAATGACTCTCAGCTGTTGCATTCATGACAATGATATTCTTATTTTAATACAAATCTTTGAACTCTTTGTTGCAAATTAACTCCCAGTGTCAGTCAAAAACTTAACAGGTATCCCAAGTCCAGTTCCTATCCATGCTACCATAATTTTATCTATATAAAAAAAAAAACTTTATTGTCGTTATTAGATATTTGTGTAGAAATATTAAATCTTGTAGCCAGGTCAATAAAATGAAAGATGAAAACACTTGCGTTTTAGATCCATGGTAACTACCTTGTTAAAGTCAAATGCCAATGGAAGGCTTACACTAGGATGTAATCTTACTAATCTCTTCTATTAGCCTCGTATACTCATCAACTACACCTGCATCTTTTAGCAGGTCTTCAAACTATTGACAAATAAGGTGAGCAAATTCTTATGTAATTTTTAGACAGACAATTTGTTTTTCTTCTCCCTCATTCTCATCACCTGATGCCATTAATAGCTTAACATTCTGATGAGAAACCTTTTTTAAGGCAGCAGACATCTGCCCCAACAGACTCCTCAGAGAACTAGATGCCAGATAGAACCAGTTGCCTAGTACAAACTAGTAATTAAAAATGGTAGAACTGATCCAGGGATCCCTCAATTAAACTCTGTCAAACTTCAGTCGAATTTGTTAAAAGTCCATGTTACATTCTTCAATGGAATGACTGTCTGTTTTCCAAAACCTATCATTCTGATCAGGCCTTATAAGCATTTTTCTTTCTTAAAGGATTTCATTCAGAAATCTATTCAAAAGTTCAAACTTTAATCACTATCCAACTGCCTGGTATCCATATCAGAAAATCTCTTATTTCTGACTTTACTTTGTGGAGGAAGTGACAACACCAAGGCCATGCTTCGTTTTCTCCTTGGTAGAGTAACCAGTGTCCATATATAAACCTAATTCTTCCAGCTGGCCATGTGGTTCAGACTTTGAGAACATTAGAGGGTAATCATGATGACAATATCCAGGTTTGGGTTGATAAGTGGCAAGTAACATTCGCACCACACAAGTGCCGGGCAATGACCATCTCCAACAAGAGAGAATCTAACCATCTCCCCTTGACATTCAATGGCATTACCATTGCTGAATTCCCCACTATCAACATCCTAGGGGCTACCATTGACCAGAAACTGAACTGGAGTAGCCATATAAATACCATGGTTACAAGGAGCAGGTCAGAAGCTAGGAATCCTGCGGCGAGTAACTCACCTCCTGACTCCCCAAAGCCTGTCCACCATCTACAAGGCACAAGTCAGGAGTGTGATGGAATACTCTCCACTTGCCTAGATGGGTGCAACTCCAACAACACTCAAGAAGCTCGACACCATCCAGGACAAAGCAGCCCGCTTGATTGGCACCCCATCTACAAACATTCACTCCCTCCATCACTGACGTACAGTGGCAGCAGTGTGTACCATCTGCAACAACGCACCAAGGCTCCTTAGACAGCACCTTCTAAACCCGCGACCTCTACCAACTAGAAGGACAAGGGCAGCAAATGCATGGGAACACCACCACCTGCAAGTTCTCCTCCAAGTCACACACCATCCTGACTTGGAACTGTATCGCCGTTCCTTCACTGTCACTAGGTCAAAATCCTGGAATTCCCTTCCTAACAGCACTGTGGGTGTACCTACCTCATATGGACTGCAGCGGTTCAAGAAAGCAGCTCACCACCACCTTCTCAAGGGCAATTAGGGATGGGCAATAAATGCTGGCCTGGCCAGCGACGCCCACATCCCATGAATGAATAAAATAAAGACAATTTAAACTTGCTTTGTTATTTTCCACAATGGCTACTGGTATTTTAGCTTTATGTTGAAAAAAAATTATAATTTCCAAGCTTCAGGTAACCATCCTCTGTTATCACATTGGAACTCAGGGAGCCAAGTGATGAAGGATACAACATTGGAACCTGGCTGTAATACATTTATAAACTTTTATTTACAGAGACACACACAAAGCAGATCATGCACCTTGAACCAACAACCACACTTTCAGTCTGCTCTTATATCAATGAACACAGGCGAGTTCCCAAATAATGTCCACCAGCTGAATACAATTAACCCCCAAATGATATACAATTAACATCTTATGTTAAACATCCTCTTTAAGGACTTGACATTCTTCCTAAAGAATTGAACACAATACTCCAGCCAGGGACTAACCAGTGTTTTATATAGATTTAGCATAACTTCCTTGCTTTTGTATTCTATGCCTGTTAATAAAGGCAAGGATTCCATAAGCTGTTTTTAAAAAAACCATCTCCACTTGTCCTGCCACTTTCAAAGATTTATGTACTGTTACGATCGAGGCAGGAGGAGTGCACTGTTTTCTAGTTCCACTTCTCTACAGGTTCACAACATATATTTAAATTTTTTCCCCAGTTACCGATACGATCAATCATAGACTTTATTTTTATCCCAGAATAAAATGCGCCAACCACGTTTTTTAATAAACAAAATTATCAGTTTCTTATAAAATAAGTCAAAACCAGTAACGAAGCAAAGCATTAACACACAGACTGAAATATGAAAGTTCCCTTTTTACCTTAGCACCACCACCACCCCCGCACACAGGTTAAGCGGAATTAGATTTTATTTTTAGAGCTCCATTACAAAAGCAACAGGCAATAATACTTTGGTCAAATACTTGCTAATTCTTGAAGAAAAAAAAGATATGGAGAGATGTCAGATGTCCTTTTTTTTTTCCAGTTTGGCATCTCAAATATGCATAGATGGGTGTCAGTGGGATTTCCTAGGCCAGTTCTTTTCAGACAACATTGAAGATCAGTTTGGGCAGGCTTTCCAGGCGAAATGCAGCAACAGGGATTAGATTCTGTTTCTTATACATGCTTCACAGGGCTTCTTAAAGAGATGGAAAAACTGGCAGGTTTTTCCAACGTTCCAAATGGATGATCCATCTCAGCCTCTTCCTGAGGTCCCCAGCATCACAGATGCTAGTCTTCAGCCAATTCGATTCACTCCATGTGATATCAAGAAAGGGCTGAAGATATTGGGACCAGACCACATCCCAGCTGCAGAACTGAAGACAGCTGCAACACTTGTACCTACCCGACAATGTGGAAAATTACCTAGCTATGTCTTGTCCACAAATAGCAGGACAAATCCAATCTGGCCAATTACTGCCCCATCAGTCTACTCTCAATCAGCAGCAAAGTGATGGAAGTGTCGTCAATTGTGCAATCAAGCAGTACTTACTCAGCAATAACTACTTACCAATGCCCAGTTTGGGTTCCACCAGAGCCACTCGGCTCCAGACCTCATTACAGACTTGGTTCAAACAGATGTTGCCAGATCAGGAATCAAAGTAGGTCAGTGTGCATGAAGGTGATGGGTGAATGGGACTTGGTGCAAGTTAGGATGTATGACTTTAAATTGGGTAATAAATTTTGTCTGCACACCCACCCTCCAAGCCAGCATCATCTGAAGGCTTGTGATTCTCTGAGCAATGCCACAGGTGATTGAATATTTTATACTGCTTGTATACAACAAAATAACCATTAAATATTCACATTTCTTTTTAATTGATTTGTTTTATTAATTATACATGTTGCACATTAAAAGACACCAATAGTTTAAAAGGGAAGATTTCCACAAGAAAGTAAGTGAGTTTCATTTATTGCTTTGAATCATAAAACAAGACAGCAGTACCTCTTTTCCTACTTTGATTGTTAATACACTGATCATCTTCTGTAAGGTCAATTACTATTTGACTGCTCATCATATTGCTCCCCTGAAAAAAAAAAACATTTATGTATTGTATGTAGCTAATCCAATGCATTAAAATGATCCATTTGTGGTCATTTTAGATTTAGGAATAGATTTTCCTGATTTTGTAATAAATAAATAAATAAATAATTTTTGCATGTTAACGGGCTCTGAATCACAGTGGGATGACTGAGTTAGCTCAAGTGAACTGGGTTACTAGGCTAGGAGATAGATCAATAGAGAAGCAGTGGCAGAAATTTAAGGGGATATTTCAGAAAACTCAGAATAAGTATATTCCTACTATAAAGAAAAATTCTAAAGGGAGGACCCACCATCCGTGGTTAACTAAAGAAGTTAAGGAAAGCATCAAACTTAAGGAAAAAGCATATAATTGTGCAAAGATGAGTGGCAGGTCAGATGATTGGTCAGAATAGAAAGAATGGCAGATAATGACTAAAAGGTTAATCAGGAGAAAGAAATTAGAGACTGTGAGGAGGAAGCTAGCTAGAAATATAAAAATGGATAGCAAGAGTTTCTACAGGTATTTAAAAAGGAAAAAAGTAAAGTGAATGTTGGTCCTCTACAGAGTGAGAATGGGGAGGTAATAGTAAATAATAAAGGAAATGATAGATGAAATGAAGAAATATTTTGCTCTGTCTGCACTATAGAGGATACAAAAAACATTGCAGTAATAGCTGTAAATCAAGAGGTGGAAGGAAGAGAGGAACTTGGTGAAATTACAATCACCAGGAAAGCGGTACTGAGAAAACTGATGGAGCTGTGGGCTGACAAGTCCCCGGGTCCTGATGGACTTCATCCAAGGGTCTTAAAAGAGGTGGCTAATGTAAGGATGTTCAGTTATACAGAGCATTGGTGAGACCACATCTTGAATACTGTGTGCAGTTTTGGTCTCCTTATTTATGGAAGGGTGTAAATGTGTTGGAAGGCGATTCAGACGAGGTTTACTAGATTGATACCTGGAATGAGCGGGTTGTCTTATGAGGAAAGGTTGAACAGACTGGGCTTGTTTTCACTGGAGTTTAGAAGAGGAGTGAGGGGCGTCTTGATTGAAGTTTATAAGGTCCTGAACGGTCTCGACAAGGTGGATGTGGAAAGGATGTTTTCTCTTGTGGGTGAGTCTAGTACTAGGGGCACTGTTTTAAAATTAGGGGTCGCCCTTTAGGACAGAGGAGAAGTTTTTTCTGAGGGTTGTGCGACTTTGGAACTCTCTGCTTCAGAAGGTGGAGGAGGCGGGACCATTGAATATTAAGGCGGAGGTAGATAAATTCTTATTAGGCAAGGGAATCAAAGGTTATTGGGGGTAGATGGGAGTGTGGAATTCGAAATACAAGTAGATCAGCCATGATCTTATTGAATGGCAGAGCAGGCTCAAGGGGCCGAATGGCCTACTTCTGCTCCTAATTCGTATGTTCGTATGACTGCAGAATAGACACAGAATTTGTCTCCAGTGACCCTATAGAAACAATTCCAAGGATCCATTTAATTCTTGGCTCACCTCAGAAGATACCAAGGACTGAACTGGATACAGCTTAATGCACAACTATTATCTACTTTATTATGCTAGTTTATGATCATGGATATCGTGAACAGAATAATTTTATTTTGGAATTATATAACTGTTCAATTTAAATAGCTGTATTTAAAATTAAAGTATTGTAACTTTTTTTGGGTTAAACGTAATAGTGTATCACCAATACTTCTGTCCTGCATTAAGTGTTTACTTCCAGACGGTCTTTGCCAAGCAGTGTGTTTATAGAGGTAGAGAATTTTAGGGTGGCAATTCCGTAGCTCAGGGCCTTAGCAGCTGATGGCACGAACACCAATTGCAGGATGAGGTACAGGCCAGAAGTGGGACAGTGTAGATACCTTGGCTCACATCAAAAAGATACCAAGGACTGAACTGGATGCAGCTTGATGCACAACTATTATCTACTTTATCATTCGAGTACATGGTCATGGATAAAGAGGATTGTCAAATTTATTCTTGGAGGGTTGTAGGGCTGGAGGAGATTACAGATTGGGAGGAGCGAGGCAATGGAGGGATTTGAAAATAAGGATGAGAATTTTAAAATCAAAATGTTGCTTAACCAGGAATCAATGTAGATCGTAAGCTCAGGGGTGATGAATGAATGGGAATTGATGTGAGTTAGGACACGGACAGCAAAGTTTTGGATGACCTCAAGTTTATGGAGGGTAGAAAATGGGAGACCAGCCAGGAGTGTGTTGGAACAGTCAAGTGTTGAGTTAATAAAGGCATGGATGAGGGTAAAGCCTCAGACAGTAGCCAGGAAGAGGGATGGCTAGGTAACTGAGTTGTGGTGGGGACTGAAGACAATGACTTCAGTGTTCCCAATATTTAATTGGAGGAAATTTCTGCTCATCCAGTACTGAACGCCAGACAAGCAGTGTGAAAGTGAACATGTGGAAATTGTGTTTTCGGCTCATGTCGCTGAGGGGCAGCATGAAGATGAGAAATAGGAGGGGACCAAGGATATATCCTTAGGAGACTCCAGAAGTAATGGTATGGGAGTAGGAAAAAGGCATTGCAGGTGATTCTTTGGCTACAACTGGACAGATAAGAACCAGTTTAGGACAGTCCCACCCAGCTGGACCACAAGGGAGAGGCTAAGGAGGAGGAGGAGATGATTAACTGGGTTAAAGGCTGCAGATAGGTTACCTTTTTCACAGTCATATAGGATGTCATTTGTGACTGTGACAAGAGCCATTTACCGTGGCATGGGCGTAAACCTGATTGAACTCCATGCTTGGGTGGGAGAGATTCAGGGAAAGATGGCCACATATTTGGGAGGTGACAGCATGTTCAACGACTTGAGAGGAAAAGGAAAGTTAGACATGGTGCAGTAGTTTGCAAGGATGGAGCAGTCAAAGGCAATGATGGCAGATTTTAAAAGGTGATGGGGTAAGAGAACTATAGAGGAAGTTTGGCTCAGTGGGCTGGGGAAAAAAGGAGGGAAGAAGCAGAGGTAGCTGAACAGATGGTCTCAATGTTAGTGACAAAGAAGTCCACAAGCTCCTCATATTTGTTGTTGGGTGAAGCTAACAGGGGAGAGGGGTTGAAGATGATGGTTTACTGTACAGAAAAGGCAGCAGGGTTATCTTTACATTCAGTGAGCAGTTTTTTGGCAGACGAGAGCAGGACCCGATAGTGCTTTGTGATCCAGTGGAGGATTGCTAAACCCTCTGCTATTTCTGTTCAAGTCTGTCGCCCTCGGACTTAAAGGAGCAGAGATGAGGGCTTACTAGAGGGAATAACCAAGATGAGAAAGAGTAATGGTTTTAATGCGACTAGGGCATCAAAAAGGTAGAAGTGAGGGTGTTGTTGAGCAGATTTAACCTTTAGCAACTCAATTTCCCAATGTAATTAAACCAAAACGTTCAATGCAAAGAAGCATTCCTGACCTACCTGTCTTGCATCAATCATTTGTCCATTACTAATAGGTTGTAAAGTCAAAGAATCAGGGGACACCTCATTCCTTTGTGTTGTTTTTGAAATGTCTAGTAACAGAAAATAGATCAATAGCTAATAAAACATTCAATGTATATGCTGGTTTTACATTAACAATAGTCTAATTAAAGAAGTAGGGCTAACTGTTAACCCAAAATTTTAAATATTGTATTTGTACTGACATTGTTTTATACCTGAAATTGGTAGCTGTCTGAGCAGATATTTTATGCAGGACTCTCCCTTCAGAGAGCTTAGTTTGTTTGCATAACATTCTATTTTTTAATATTTAAAACAAACAGAGAAAAAAGCCTCCATTAAAATAGAGAGATAAATGTCATATGAACATGTTAATTTTCATCCACTAATATCGCCAACAGTAATTTCTAACCTCATCGTCAAGAATATGCACAGTACATGGTGGGACACACTTTCGGTTTAGGTCATCAATTAAGTTGAATTTAATGATGTCACAAGAGCACTGCATAACATTTAGGGATAGGGGCCATGGCTCCCCTTTACTGTGGTATTGATTTTATACTACTTGTACGGTATTACATTGTATACCTTCTATGACAATTGTATATTAACTTCTTAAGTCACAGATGTAAAAGGTAGTCAAAATAAAATCAAACAGTAAACATTTAAAATGTATAATTTAGCAGGTCATTGGGGTACTGCAGCCTCCTTGTTCAGGCTTTCTTTGGTTGTAGGAGTTGGTGAGCAGGCTATCAATTCCCACAACAGTAAAGATGAACTAAGGGGGTGAATTTCTGCATGGGTTCTCTTGATCGTCTGCTGTTACTTTGGTGGAAGATCAGTGGAAACATCAGAGAAAGAGTGTAAATGTCATTTCTCCTGAATTTCCAGATTTTCTGCTAAAGTTATAGTGGACAATTTGGAAAATACATGTAGAAATTCAAACATTAGAGCCCATTGAAGACAGAAAAGCAAGTTATGACTCAACATTTTTCCTGATAATCAAAAACTGACTGATCCTGAACTATTTCTTCAAGTGAATCAGAATGGTGCAAACTAGAACAAAACTACTAGCTACAAACTGAAGGAAGAACCAATTTTGAAGCGGAAAAGAATGGAGAACTTTAAATTTCTTGGAGAGGAATAAGGAGATACTACAACCAATACCAGGAAAAAAAAATTCTTGAGAATATGCTTCCCACAAGAGGTCAGAATACTTTGAGGCTACCGAGAACAAACTTTAAAAAAAAAGAGACGCCATTATGTGATTGTCTTCACTGAATAAACTGAATTTTAATATATATCTTATAAAATCACTCTGCATATTGTTAATTGAACTATAAAATCTATGGTGGTGATTTAAAAGAATTTTTCCTTACAAATATTGGATTGCCTATTGCATCATGGATGGGGAGTTGGGAATCTTGTAGAAGTGAATTATTTCAAAAGTCAGTATAAGTAAACTATTGTTGATAACAAATTGTCATTTTGATCAAAGTGTGACAGAGATTTTCTAATGCAGCATGTTAAATGTGACACCACTACATAAATCAGCTAAATTAAATCTTGCTCCATCATCTCCTATACACAAAAATAGTCAAAAATATATTTTGATCTACAAGGAAACAAGGGGATGATATTTTACCAATGTCTTCCTTTTGCAAATTGCTTTGTCTGAAGTTCCTCTCTCCAATGTATTTTCTCTAACAAAGTGCAAACAAGTGACCAATTTCACACATTATTGCAGTGTTCAACTATTTGTTTGGAGGTGTACAGGGAGACTGCAGGTTCATTTACTCATACTTTATTTTTGTTCAGCATTTCCTAGGAGCACTTGCTGAGAATAGAATCTCACCATACGTACAATATTATATTAATTCCGTTTGGTAGCACTTCCAACCTAATTACCACAGGGGTTCTCCCGATGCTATAGCTCTGATGGTCATTTATGCTGCTTCAACTGAGATATCAGCCGAAGTTATGGCCAGAGATCAGGGGATACCCTGCAGAAAATTTACACTTTAAAATGTACTTTTTCTCCCCCCAAACCCGCCCCCCGGCCCTTATTTTCCAGTTTGGTTATCGCTGAGCCACACATCATTCTCTTTATTTTCCTGCGGGGAAGCACTTAACTCCACTCATTACTTTGTCACATCGATGTGACCAACATCAGAAACTCAGCAGCATGCATCAGTAATTTAAAAGCGATGGGACGTTGTAGTCCAATCTCTGAAATAGCAGGCAAGTATAGTAAATTCCATCTCCTTGTTATTTAAGTTAGTTACCACAGTAATTTGTACTTGCTGGAGTTACAGTATCCAAATTCTTTGGTAATGGAATATTCCTTGCAATCTTTGCATCTTCAGGCACAGAATCTGAAGTTCTGAGAAAGAATGGTTAAAAGAAAAAGGAACATTAATCCACATCAATCAATGAGATATTAGACTTAGTCTTCACCATCAACATTTAGGTGGAAATTTGGTAGGGCACATGGCCTGGCCATTTTAAAACCTGCCCAATTTTAATTTCCATTGATCACAAAAGGATTGATCCACGAGTGTTCTTTTTGTATATCCCAGTTTACATGACAATGAGCACAATTCGTAATTGTCTCTTCTTAACTCTTGCTTGTATGTTCATTTGGAAGCAATACAAGGTTAGAACATACATTTAAGTGAGACCGGCTGTATTGTTGGCAGTGGCCTCAGGTAAAGCATTTAAAGGGGAAGGGAAGATAATTGGGCAGGATAGGTAGTGGTAGATGAGGTGAGCAGTGACCTGTGGTTTTAATGTGGATCTTGGAGAAGCACTCTTGCACCTCCTGGTTTCCCGTTCAGACAAGTATTCTTTTAAAAACTTCTTTTTGGTGACTGTGGAGGCTCAGTCATTGAGTGTATTCAAGACAGAGATCGATAGATTTCTAGATATTAAAGATACCAAGGGATATGGGGATAGTGTGGGAAAATGGCATTGAGGTAAATCAGCCATGATCTAGTTGAATGATGGAGCAGCTCCAGGGGCCAAATGGCCTACTTCTGCTCCTATTCCCCGTGACCCAATGCCTGCAGCAATCCATTTAAAAGGATAGTTAGGCCAGATGTAGATCTGATTTTCCTGAATGCTGCCACCATTCATTCAATTTCTTGACCAATCACGATAAGGGCGGCACAGTGGCGCAGTGGTTAGCACCGCAGCCTCACAGCTCCAGGGACCCGGGTTCGATTCCGGGTACTGCCTGTGTGGAGTTTGCAAGTTCTCCCTGTGTCTGCGTGGGTTTTCTCCGGGTGCTCCGGTTTCCTCCCACAAGCCAAAAGACTTGCAGGTTGATAGGTAAATTGGCCATTATAAATTGTCACTAGTATAGGTAGGTGGTAGGGAAATATAGGGACAGGTGGGGATGTTTGGTAGGAATATGGGATTAGTGTAGGATTAGTATAAATGGGTGGTTGATGTTTGGCACAGACTCGGTGGGCCGAAGGGCCTGTTTCAGTGCTGTATCTCTAATCTAATCTAAAAGGTGTTTCAGAAAGCATTTGATAGGGTTCCGAAGAAATTAACAAAAACGAAAACACATGGAATTGAGGTAGATGGGAGTTAGTAATTGATTGGGAGATAGGCAACACAGTAGAGATAAAGGGACTGTTCCCTGATTGGCAGGATGTGACATGTGGTGCTCCTCAGGGATTTGTACTGGGGCCTCAGCTTCACAATGCTATTCATTCATCCAAGTTTGCAGATGACATTATGTTAAGAGGCATAGTAAGCTGTATACTTGGAAGCACTACGTTACAAAAGGACACAGAATAACTGCGAGTGGGCAAAACTACACGACAACGAGAACTACACCTTAATAGTGTTAATTGACTGTAAAGTACTTTGGGATGCCTCAAATCGTGAAAGGTGCTATATAAATGCAAGTTTTTTTTTCTTTATGGAGAAAAGGATGTAAAGGGAGCTGAGGTACAGATCAACAATGATCTAACTGAAGAAGCTCGAGGGACTGAACAATTTATTCCTGCTCCTATGACAATTATAGCTTGGGGTAAATAAACAACATTTCAGAAACAATCATGTTGTAAGAATGTGGAAAACACAAATAACTGCAAATGTGTGTGTTACAAGTTGGCTTTTATTTATGAAGGATACGATTGTTTAGTTTCCAATGAAATAATTAACTTTCACAAAGAGTAACTTCTTCAACATCTGAGTCCAGAAGCCAAACCCTCCAACAGGCATCTGATTTTGCTAAGGCACTGTTATCCCATAGAAATTGCTGACTAGCCACAGGTGTGTTGACAGTGACATTATTTTAGCCACGTGCAGTAATATTAGTAGAAAATGCCTTACGTACACTTACACAATCCAAATAAATGTACTTCACGTGTATTATTTAACATCTACTGCCATTCCGTAACTAAGGAAGCAAAGCACTCAATGATCAAAAACACTTGCACACAGCTTTCCATCTCACCATTTTACCAAACATACAAAAGGGTTAAAGTACATATGCATGCGCCTTGTCTTTGGATTACATGCCCAACTAGTATCTATACTCATTTACAAACCAGAAATACAATTATCCACATCTGGATTCCCATTAGCTATATGTGGCTAGTAATTAATGCATTGGACACTATGCTAAGATGTATATATTTTCAGAACACAACAGAATCAAAACATTCCAGCTAAGTCCTTACTATAATGCTGCATATAATTGACTGCAGTGAATTGTTTTTTAAAACATATTCTGGAGTAGCTTACGATATAGAATTTTCAGTATAAAAGTCCAAAACATCATAATATAATTCTCCTTTTTACCTCCAGATGATTATTCTACATGCATATCCTTGGAGTTTACTGGAGAAGATCCTATAATTTCCAAGAAAGGAATGGCAACAGAGAGGACGACGATAATATAGTTGGAGAAGAAGACTTCACCAAAAGTTATGAACTGAAAACATTCAAAACCACCACCATACCATGCACCACTGAGGAGATCATCATACGTTTGGAAGGAACCACCATATGCTGGACCCTGAATAGTAGGATAAAAGCTGTAGAATCATCTGAACAAGGCATAGCGACACATCAGCCACAGTACACAGTTACTGGCTCATATTTCCAATCCCAGTGCATACAGGAAAAAGGCAATGCTTCAAGACTTTATGGCACTCAAAGCTCTGGAGGTTAGGTACTCTGGTTTTATATAGATGAAATAGACATGGCAATATTGCATTTCATTATACAATTTGGTTGGGTGCAAACTGGCTTTCTAACTAAACTGCTCATCACGTCAACAAATCATTTTCTAGTTCTAAAATTGTTGTTCAGACTTTCACAGAGTCTTCTGAAGGGAACATAAAAGATGTGAAGGCAACAGCAAAATGAACTGTGGCTGTTGTACCACTTCACCCAAAATGGTTCTGCAGGACACTTCAGTTGGAGACCCCTCCGTCACCCCATAAGAAATAGTCTGTGATTTGCAAGTACGTACATGAGAAACACTATTAATTGATTCAATTCAAATTATATCTTTGGAAATAATTATAGTAATAAATACTTTTATAACGTGCCTTATGTTGAAACATCACAAAGAGTACCACTTAGTTCTTTTTGAAGAGCAGTGATTTACGTAAGTAATTGCAGCAGTCATTCTCTGCCAGCAAAATCCCATAAACAGCAATGAGAGCAACAACCACTTGTTTTCTGTTGCCACTGTTTTCAGCAATGGGTATAACTACATTTTAAGTACATTAAAATTTTACATTAGAGAAATCAATGTTAAAAATAATGCTAAGCTGACTACGCTAATTTTATACAATTCAAAATACAAGCTTTTTTCAACCTTTACATCATTCTGAACCTAAAGCTTTTTCTCTATTGATGCATACAGTCTATTGTCACTTTGTTTAGGGAATAAACCAAAACAAAAAGAAACCCAAACAACTTGCATTTATATAGTGCCTGTAACATTGTAAAACATCCAAAGGCACTTCACAAGAAAATTAACAAAATTAGATACTGAACCATAGGAGGAGAAATTAGGACAGGTGACCAAAAGCTTGATCAAAGAGGTAGGTTTTAAGGTGTCTTAAAAGGAGGAAAGAGAGATTGAGAGGCAGAGGGGCTTAGGGAGGGAATTCCAGAGCTTTGGGCCTAGGCAGCTAATGGCACAGCTGCAAATGATGGAGCGACTAAAAATCAGGGATATGCACCAAGCCAGAATTGGAAGAGCTCAAAGATCTTGGCTTGTAGGGCTGGAGGAGTGACAGTGACAGAAGGGGTGAGGCCATGGACGAATTTGAAAACAGAGATATTGCCAGACAGGAGACAATGTAGGTCAGAAGGCTGAACGGGACAATTCTGCTGCTGCTGATGGTCCACAGTGCCTCACTGCTGCCCAGTTTTGAGCTGCCAGATCTGTTCTGAATCTATCCCATTTAGTGCATGGGGATATCACAGAAGGGATCATACTTAGGTGCAGCATCACCTTCATTGGTGGTAAAGAAATGCTGTAAATAAACCTGAATAAAAAACACATGACTGATGATTGGCATCAGGTACAGTATTTTGTGAAGGAAAAGACAAATTACACAAATACTAACAAAGTAGGGGATTCAAATGAGGAGAGAAAAATCTGAATTTTGCCTATTTGAGTCCACTGTTGTGTTACTTCACTTTATAATACTGTGCTTACTATATATTCTATATACGGGAGCCATTTTGTCCTGAAGGTTTGCATGTAATGGAGTCAAATTTTTTTCTCTTTGTGTTTTGCAGCAGAGCAACAGAAAATTTTTGGAAACTGTGTTTTGTTGTGCTGTAGAACTCTACTGGATTGCAGTTTTTTTCTTCTTTCATGGGATGTGGGCATCGCTAAAAAGGCCTGCATTTGTTGCCCATCCATAATTGCCCTTGAGAAGGTCCTCTCGATTTTGTGACTGACTGTAATTACAAATATAACACACGTTGATGGAGAAGGTAGTGCTACTGTGCCAACAAAATGATACAATTGCAAGTAGTATTGATGGATAAGAAAGGTGTTTTTCAATCTGATGAAAATTAATAAAAGTACAGAAAGGGAAACTGTAAATTTAAAGTGAAAAGAATAGAATAGAATCAATAAGATTGAAATGAAAATCTCAAGTCAAGAACGGTCCATGATTAACATTATACAAATGTATAAAAATAATTTTATTACATTAAAAAATACATTGATAGTTATATATTCTTCTGCATATTTTTAATATACTTCTACTCTTACAGACCTGAAAACCTTAGGTAGAATAAAAAAAGCTCTAATTCATATCAGCTGGTAATTGTGAATTATTTTTAACCAGAGAGAAGTTGCACTTATGTAGCACCTTTCAAGCCCTCAGGACTTCTCAAAGCACTCTACAGCCAATTTGTGCACAGCAAGGTCCCACAAATAGCAATGAGATAAAGAACAAGATACTTTTTTTTTTAGTGGTGTTGGTTGAGGCATTAATGTTGGCACAAGTCCCCTGCTTTTCTTCAAAATAGTATCCTGGGATATTTTACATCCAAGTGAGTGGGCAAACAGGTTTAACAACTCATCTGAAGGTTAGCACCTCTTGACAGTTTAGCACTCCCTCACCGCAAGGAATTGTCAGCCTAGATTATGTATTCAAGTCTCTGGAACAGAGCTTCTGACTAGGGCAAGAGTGTTACCACTGAGCCAAGACTCACATTTAAAATTAATTAAGATTTTTTTTTACAAAAATGATGTATTGACTAGGGGAAAATGGGATAATAGCTCCCAACATGTTATTGCTGAGAATATGAAAGTCCTTAAAAGGGCAGAGAAGGACGATAGTGGTTAAGGTACTGGTGAGAAGTGAACTGAGTGATGAGTGGCAGTACTTAAAGTTGATAAACCCCCAGGACCGGATCAGATGCATCTGAGGTTACTGAGGGAAGTAAGGGTGGAAACTGCAGAGGCACTGGCCATAATCTTCCAATCCTCCTTAGATACAGATGTGGTGTCAGAGGACTGGAGAATTGCAAATGTTACACCCTTATTCAAAAAGGAATGTAAGGATAAGCCCAACAACTACAGGCAGTTTATCGTCTGTGGTAGGAAAGCTTTTAGAAACAATAACCTGGGACAAAATAAACAAACAGTCACTTGGACAAATGTGGATTAATTAAGGAAAGCCAGCATAGATTTGTTAAAGGCAAATCATGTTGAACTAACTTGCTTGAGATTTTGATGAGCTAACAGAGAAGGCCGATGAGAATAATTCAGTTGATGTGGTGTACATGGACTTCCAAAAGATGTTTGATAAAGTGTCACATAACAGGCTTGTTAACAAGGTTAAAGCCCATGGAATAAAAAAAGACAAGTGGTAGTATGGATACCATGTTGGCTGAGTGATGGGAAACAGTAGTGGTGAATGGTTGTTTTTCCAGACAGGAGGAGGGTATATAGTGGGGTTACCAGGGATTGTTATCAGGACCATTACTTTTCTTGATCTATATTCATGACCTAGACTTGGTTGTGCAGGGCATAATTTCAAAATGTGTGGATGGCACAAAACTTGGAAGTATTGTGAACTGTGAGGAGGACAGTGACTACAAGAGGACATAGGCTGGTGGAATGGGCAAACACATGGCAGATGAAGTGATACATTTTGGTAGGAAGAACAAAGAGAGGCAATATAAAATAAGGATACAATTCTAAACAGGGCGCAGGAGTAGAGGGACCTGGGAATATATGTGCATAAATTGGTGGTGGTGGCAGGGCAGGTTGAGAAAGCAGTTAACAAGCCATATGGGATTCTGGGCTTTATAAATAGAGTACAGAGGCAAGGATGCTATGGTGAACCTTTATAAAACACTGATTCAGCCTCAACTGGAGTATTATGTCCAATTCTGGGCACCACACTTTAGGAAGGATGCAAAGACATTAGAGAGGTTGCAGAAAAGACTTATGAGAATGGTTCCAGGGATGAGGGACTTCAGTTACTTGGATAGATTGGAGAAGCAGGGGCTGTTCTCCTTAAAGAAAAGAAGTGGTTGAGAGGAAATTTGATAGAGGTGTTTAAAACTGCTCTCATTGGCAGAAGGGTTGAGAACCAGAGGACATTTAAGGTGAACTGCAAAAGAACCAAAAGGTGACATGAGGAAAGACTTTACGCAGCGAGAGGTTAGGATCTGGAATGCACTACCTGAGAGTGTAGTGGAAGTAGATTCAATTATGGCTTTCAAAAGAAAATTGGATAATTATCTGAAGAGCAAAAATTTGCAGGGCTACGGGAAAAGGTAGGGGAAATGGGATGAGCTGAGTTGCTCTTGCAGAGAGCCAGAACGGACGCGATGGGCCAAATGGCCGCCTTCTGTGCTGGAACCATTCTATGGTTTTATAGGACTTGGTGAGAGTTAGGATACAGGCACCAGAATTTGGATGAGTTCCAGTTTATATAGCGTGGAAGATGGGAGGTTGGCCAGGAGAGCATTGGAATAGTCAAGTGTAGGAGGTAAGAAAAGAGTGTGTGTTTCAGGAGCAGATGAGATGAGGCAGGGACACAGTTGAGCGATGCTACGGAAGTGGAAGTAGGCAGTCTTAGTGATGGCATGGATATGTGACCAGAAGCTCGTCTCAGTGTCAAGTATGGCACTAAAGTAATGAATGTCTGGCTGAGTCCCAGACAACTGTCAAGGAGAGGGATAGAGTTGGCAGCTAGGGAATGGAGTTTGTGAGGGGAACCAAAGACAATGGCTTCCGTCTTCCCAATACTTAATTGCAACTGACATTTCTGCTTATCTAGTGCTGAATGTCTGACAAGCAGTGTGACAAATCAGACAGCGGAGGGGCTGAGAGGGACGGTCTAAGGTAGAGCTGGATGTTGTCAGTGTAAATGCACAACTAGGTATGTTTTCAGATGATACTGGTGAGGGACTGTATGCAGGTGAGAAATAAGAGGGGGCCAAGGATAGATCTTTGGGGAGAACTCCAGAAATAACAATGCGGGAGTGGAAAGAGAAGTTGACTCTCAGGCTACAACTAGATAGATAAGAATGGAAGCAGGCGAGAGCAACTGCTCACAGCGGGATGACAGAGAAGTGTTGGAGGAGGATGGTGTACTCATCTGTGCCAAATGCTGCAGATAGGTCGAGAAACATGAGGAGGGATAGTTTACCATGGTCAGAGTAACACAGAATGTTATTTCTGACTCTGATAAACGCCATTTCGGTACTGTGGCACAGACGGAAACCGAATTGAAGGGATTCAAACAATGTATTGTGTGAAAGATAGGTATGGATTTGGGAAGTGACTACAGGTTCATGTACTTTATAGAGGAAAGGGAAAAACAGGGCAGAAATTTGCAAAGACAGAGGGGTCGAGGGTGTTTTTTTTTTGAGGAGTGATGGCAGATTCAAGGGAAGGAAGGCAGTAGCTGAGGAGAACTCAGCTAACATGGGGACCAGGAAGTGAAATTGGGTCCTCAAAAGTCTGGAGGGAATGGGGTCTAGGGAGCAGGTGGTGGATCTCATGGTAAAGGTCAACTCAGAGGGCATGAGGGGAGTTAGGCGAGAAACTAGAGAAAGATCCAAGTTCAGGGCAAGGGCTGGGGAGAACCCTTACGAGAATTTTTGTCCAGTATGCTCGGGGAAGTGGCAGAGGCAACTGAACTGATGGTCTCAATCTTAGTGACAAAAGTCCATGACCTCCTCACACTTTTTGAAGGTGAGGGTGGTGGTGGCAGGAGAGAGAGGTTTAAGAAGAAAGTTTATAGTGAGGAGAAGCTGGGGGTTATCTTTGCAATCTAGGATGATTCTGCAAGTGTAAGTAGTTTTGACAAAGGAGAGCTGGGCAAAGGTGTAACTTATGTAGTTCAATCAGACCTGGCAATGAATAGTTAAGCTATTGTTCGCCATTAACGTTCAAGTCTGTGTCCCTTGGACTTAAGGAAACAGAGATGGGGGCCATACCAAGGAGAAACAACAAGGATGAGAGAGAATAATGGTATTAATGGGGATAAGGGCAAAGGTGGAGGCAAGGATGTGATTGAGCAGATCGGTGGTTACAGAAATGTCATGATGAATGGAGGGCCAAAGGCTAGATAGTTGGGAATTTGAAAGTGAAATCATGAATGGAGAGTTTTTACCCTAGGGGAGACATAGAAGGAAGCAGGGTTGGGAGGGAGAAGCGGGGGTGGGTAGAGTGGGATACAAGGAAATGATCAAGAGGCCTTATCTATGGTTAACACAATGGAAGTAGTGAGGTCAAATAAGATGGTCAGGTTGAGAGGCTGGCTGTGAATAAGGGTAGGGGAATTTATTAATAGAGTTACATTTTGAAGGGGGTTGGTGGGGGTGGGGGAAGAATAGGAAAGCCGTGAAGTCAGAAGAGATAGAGCATGATGAGTTGAGATGGAGGTTGAAATCACTGGAAGATGAGAAGGCACTTGGTGCATAGGGAGGAAAGCAGATGTTACCATATCAGTGTGGGTAAGGCGAGTGGTGGAAGGTATAGGCAGGTGGGGAAGCTTAATTAAAATTCTCCCCCCCAAAAATTGTAATTGGATCATTTTACTAAATGTTCACTGAGAAACTGTGGTCCCATAACAATGAAAATATGTAACAAATACTTTCTCTTTGTCCTCTGCAAGTGGGTGACACTGCCAAATTCCTGCTGAGGTTATGATGGCAGAAGAGAATAGAACCATAGAAAAATTATGGCACAGAAGGAGGCCATTCAGCCCATCATGTCCGTGCCAGCTGAAAAAATTAGCCGTCCAATCTAATCCCACCTTCCGGCACCTGGTCCATAGCCTTGCAGGTTGCAGCACTTCAGGTGCATGTCCAGGTACCTTTTAAAAGAATTGAGGGTTTCTGCCTCCACCACCATTCCTGGCAGTAAATTCCAGACACCCACCATCCTCTGGGTGAAAAAGTTTTTCCTCATATCCCCTCTAATCCTTCTACTGTTCACCTTAAATCTGTGCCCCCTGGTAATTGACAACTCCGCTAGGGGAAACAGGTCCTTCCTGTCTACTCTATCTAGGCCCCTCATAATTTTGTACACCTCAATTAAGTCACCCGTTAGCCTCCTCTGTTCTAGGGAAAACAACCCTAGCCGATCCAATCTTTCCTCATAGCTGCAACTTTCAAGCCCTGGCAACATTCTTGTAAATCTCCTCTTTACTCTCTCCAGAGCAATTATGTCCTTTCTGTAATGTGGTGACCAGAACTGTGCGCAATAATACAGCTGTGGCCTAACCAGCGTTTTATACAGTTCCAGCATTCCATCTCCGCTTTTATATTCTATACCGTGGCCAATAAAGGAAAGCATTCCCTATGTCTTCTTCACCACTCTATCTACCTGTCTTGCCACCTTCAGGAACCTGTGGACACGCACTCCAAGGTCTCTCACTTCTTTCACCCCTCTCAATATTGTGTATTCCCTTGCTTTATTTGCCCTCCCCAAATGCATTACCACACGCGTCTCTGGATTGAATTCCATTTGCCACTATTCCGCCCACTCAACCAAACCATTAACAAATATCATTCTGGAGTCTACGGCTATCCTCTTCACTATCAACTACTTGGACAATTTTTGTGTCTTCAGGAAATTTCCCAATCATACCTCCCACATTTAAGTCCAAATCATTAATATATACCACAAGGGACCCAACATTGAGCACTGTGGAATGCCACTGGAAACAGCTTTCCATTCGCAAAAACATCTGTTGACTACTACGCTTTGTTTCCTGTCCCTGAGCCAATTCTGGATCCAACCTGCCGCATTCCCTTCTATCCCATGGGCTTTCATTTTACCCTAACAAAATTTGCACCCTTTTTTGAGACTGCATCTTGCATCAACACAAGAAAGCAACATAATTTTTAAAAATATATTTTCAGTGAATATTCACTTCATGTATAAAATTTATAAACATTAGCCCCAATTTTAGCTTGGGGTGGGAATCAGGTGGTTCGGAAAAGAGGCAAACCTCTGTGACATAGTCAGAGTGAGGCCTGTGCGATTTTAAGTCCTTGACAGCATTTATTATGATTGCTAGGGTGCCAACCTGATTCTGCTGGGAAATGGGCAGCATGCCTAATTTCACTGTGCAATCTTCCAACAGGCCACCCAAGTTTCATCTAAAGCAGGCTCTGAAAGCAAGGCTGCATTCCCCTCTGAAAAATTTCACTGGAATGCTGCGGTCACAGTTATCAGTGGCAGTCACAGGGACCCGTTTGAAAAAGTCTCCTCGAAGGTTCTGGTGGAGGTCACAGCAAGTATGCAGTATTATTTCCCATCACTACAGGTTGATGTCTAGACTATCTAGTGGACACCGGACAGAGATAGCTGGTCAGTGCCAGCAGCATCAATCCCTGACCTAGAATTTAAAGTAGTATGACGTTCAATGACCTCAAGAGCAGGAAGTGTGAACAGTTCTTCATCTCTTTCAATGACACTTTCACCCCACCACCTCCCCTCAGTTCCCTCCCTGTCATTGCATCCTTTGGCAAATAATCACAATGGTACTCTGCAACACCTCTTACCTCGTCACACCACACAATTTTTGTTTCTCACACCCTAGCTTCTAGAAATATATAAAAAGAAAAAGAGCAGTGAAGTAAGTGTTGGTACCTTAGTCCCTTAGAGGAGGAGACTGGAGAATTAATAATGGGAAACAAAGAAATGGCAGAGACTTTGAACAAGTATTTTGTACCTGTCTTTAGAAGGCACAAAAAGCATCCCGAGATTAGTAGAAAATTAAGAGACAAAAGGAAGCGAGGAACTTAAAATAATTATGATCACTAGAGTAAAAGTAGAATACTGCAGATGCTGGAAATCTGAAACAAAATAAAAAGTGCTGGAAATACTCAGCAGGTCTGGCAGCATCTGTGGAGAGAGAAGCAAAGTTAATGTTTCAGGTCTGTGATCTTTCATCAGAACTGGCAAAGGTTAGAAAAGAATTAGGTTAAGCAAGTGAAGGGGAGGGAAGTGGGGGCGAGCAAAAAGGGGAAGGTGTTTGATAGGACAGTGGGAGATTAAATAATAAAGCTGTCCTGGGATAAAGGCAAAGCATGTGTTAATGCTTGTGGTGAAAGATGAAAACTAGAGGATAAGTGCTTGGAAAACTAATGGGACTCAAGGCTCACAAGTCCCCTGGGACCTGTGGTCTGCATCCTAGGGTCTTAAAAGAAATGGCTGCAGGGATAGTGGCTGCATTGGTTGTAATCTTCCAAAATGCTCTAGATTCTGGCAAGGTCCCAGTGGACTAGAAAACCAAAAATGTAACATTTCTATTCAAGAAAGGAGGGAGGCAGAAAGCAGGAAACTAAAGCCCGGTCAGCCTATCATCTGTCATTAGGAAAATGCTGGAATACATTATTAAGGAAGTAGTAGCAGGACATTTAGAAAATCATAATGCAATCAGACGGAATCAACATGGTTTTATGAAAGGGAAGTAGTGTTCGACAACAAGCAGGGGGGATAAAGGGGTACCAGTAGATGTAGTGTATTTGGATTTCCAAAAGACATTCGTTAAGGTGCCACATGAAAGGTTACTACGCAAGATAAGAGCTCATGATGTTGAGGGTAATATATTAGCATGGATAAAGGATTGGCTAACTAAACAGGAAACAGAGTGGGGATAAATGGGGCATTTTCGGGTTGGCAAACTGCAACTAATGGATTGCCACAGGGATCAGTGCTGGGGTCTCAACTACTTACGATCTATATTAAAGGACTTGGATGAAAGGATCGAGTGTACTGTAGCCAAATTTGCAGATGATACAAAGATAGGTAGGAAAGCAAGTTGTGAAGAGGACACAAAGTGTCTGCAAAGAGAGATAGATAGGTTAAGTGATTGGGCAAAAATTTGGCAGATGGAGAATAATGTGGGAAAATGTGAGGTTGTCCACTTTGGCAGGAAGAATAGAAGAGCAGATTATTTTTAAATAGAGAGAGATTGCAGAATGCTGCAGTACAGTGTGATCTGGGTGTCCTCGTACACTAATCACAATAGGTTACCATGCAGGTACAGCAAGTAATTAGGAAGGCAAATGGAATGTTGCCATTTATTCCAAGAGGGATGGGGTATACAAGTACGGAAGCCTTGCTACAGCTGTGCAGGGCAATAGTGAGACTGAACCTAGAGTACTATAGCCAGTTTTGATCTCCTTACTCAAGGAGGGATTGGAAACAGTTTAGAGAAAAGTTTACTAAGCAGATTCCTGGGATGAAGGGCTGTCTTATGAGGAAAGGATGAGCAGGTTGGGCCTATACTCATTGGAGTTTGGAAGAATGAGAGGTGATCTTATTGAAATGCAAGATTGAGGGGACTTGACAGGCAAGATGCTGACAGGATGTTTCCCCTCATGGGGGGAAATCTAGAAGTAGGGGGTGCAGTTTCAAAATAAGGGGGCTCCTATTTAAGACGAGATGAGGAGGAATTTATTCTGAGGGTCGTTAATCTTTTGAATTCTCTTTCCCAGAGAGCAGTGGAGGCTGGTTGTTGAATATATTTAAGGCCGATTTAGATTTTTGATCAACAAGAGTCAAGGGGGGCTAACAGGAAAGTGGAGATAAGGTCAGCCATGATCTTATTAAATGGCAGAGAGGCTCAAGGGGCCGAACGGCCTATTCCTGTTCCTATTTCTTATGATCTGCACAACCAGCAAATCCTCCATTCTCACTTCATATTCTGCATACTTGGCCTTCCATTAATTACCTCCCCATCCTCTCTCCTCTTCTCTAACTCTCAGCAGGTGCACTGTATGCACAAGCCCAACTCATCTGCACTTACCACTTAAACATCATTCACTATTCTTGCCTTCTTTCTGCAGGGCACGAAAACTCATACTTCCAGGGAGAGGAATAACTGATGTCATAGACTTCACCCAAAAGGAATACGTAGGTCAGTGTCCTGGGAAAAGACATGAGCATGGGGGAAAGCAAGACTGGTGCAGGCTATTTGTGTCTCACTTGTAGCCCTTCATTCTCCTCAGCAAATGTTCAGTAACATCTTTGGGACAATAATTGCCAATGTCATTGGTATTGAGGTACTGCAAAAAAAATTACTAGACATGATCTCATTGAAACTTACAAAATTCTTACAGGGTGTGACAGGATGGATATAGAAAAGACGTTTCCTCTGGCTGGTGAGTCTAGAACCAGGGGACACAGTCTCAGAATAAGGGGTAGGCCATTTAAGACTGAGCGTGGTGAATCTTTGGAATTCTCTACCCCAGAGGGCTGTGGGAACTCAAATCATTCAGCATGTTCAAGACAGAAATCGTCAGATTTCTGGATACTAATGACATCAAGGGGATCTGGAGATAGCACGGGAAAGTGGCATTGAGGTAGATGATCAGCTATGATCTAATTGAATGACGGAACAGGCTTGATGGGCTGAATGGCCTACTCCTGTTAACTAAGGCAAATGGATGAAGAACATAGCACTCTGTAAAGCAAACCATTTTTCTGAATGGTAAACTTGCTGGTTGGTGTCAAAGTCTTGGTATCAACACCAGAAACTCTCAGGATATTATGGAACCAAAGCATCGGTGTACTGCTAAACCAGAAGATGGAGTAAAACACTTTGACAAAATATCCCAAACTTGAACATCAGATCTCAGCAGTATAGTGTATGACTACCGCCATACATTTTCATCTTTGCTATTGCCACACTGTTAGAAAACCATGTACCTTAGGTGAAAGCACATAATTCTAAACACAATAAACACTGCGATCCTACCATAAATTCATCTTTACACTTAAATTAAACAATACCTTTCAGGTAACTGTAAATTCAGTTCATAATTAGAAGAATCTGGAGTTTTCTTGTAAGGCAATGGCCGAGAGGACGGGACTGATGCAACTGCAAGTGCTATAGATGAATCCATATGTTTTGTAAGCGACCCAGGTTCTGATGCATTGTTTGAATTTAATACAGTGGTAGCATACTGTGGCACAGGTGCCATTTCAGATTGCTGTAGTGAAAATAATGCAGAAGTGTTCCGTATAAGTATTGAATAATAAAACAAAAAACTCGAGAACGGTCATAGCTGCTATCCAAAGAAACATCATTACACTGCTTTCTAAGAAAAGTAATTTAGTGTGAAAAAGTTGATAAAAAGTGCAAACTAAATGTAAAATTAGGTTGGCTATATTTAAGTTAAAAAAAAAACTGTTATTGGCTGAAGATTATTTTGTACCTCCTCTGGTTTCTTTCTGAATGTCACTGTATTTACAGTCTGCAAAGCAGCTTTTACTTTCCTTTCCAATCGTTTTATTCTAGTCTGTGTGCAAAAAAAGGTTATAAATCAGTTTTTATTTTGGTAACTTGTATATAATACTTGTTTTAAAACATGAAAATGGCTTCAAACCTATACACTATAGCAGGTCAAAGACCCAGCAGAAGGGAAGGCAGAAACATTTCTTTAAAAAAAAAAGGAACTAGGTGTGCATCCAACAAAAAAAAAGTTTCTAGAGAGAGAATAAAGACTGAATTTTGAACATAGAATTTCCAGTTTCGGAAAATGATCTCCATCAATCATTTCAATTTAGTACTGCCACATTTCTCAGACCACTGAATTAGTACTACAATCAAAAGCAGTGGAGTACTCTGCCTTTCAGTCAGCCTGCTTGCAACTGGATAGTAATTACCCACTGCACAACTGACCTCAAAAGACAGACATTTATCCTTTCTGTCTGGGTTGGACTTGAACACAAATAACTGCCCACTTACATGGAATAAAACACAGACAAGATCATTGATGTAGTTCACTGTGTCCTTCCTCAACACTTTTTTTTTTAAACAATGCATCAAGAAAAGTATTGTTCCAAATTTCATGCACTAGATTAAGAACCAATTATAGATCCCTACCATAAATTCTGTTCCCTGGCAACCAACTCCATCCCTCTTCCTGGCAATTGTCTAAGGCTGAACCAGATTGTTTTCAATCTTGGTTTCATATTTGAGATGAGCTTCCAACCACATATTTGCACCATCACTAAGACTGCCCATTTCCACTGCCGTAACATTGCCTGACTCTGCTCTTGCCTCAGCTCATCTGCTGCTGATACCCTTAGCCATGCCTTTGTTACCTCTACGCTTGATCATAGGAACATAAGAAACAGGAGCAGGAGTAGACCATTCAGCCCCTCAAGCCTGCCCCGCCATTCAATAAGATCATGGCTGATCTGCCCCAGACCTCAACTCCTCTTTTGTGCCAGCTCCTTATAGCCCTCAACCCCCCAATTTCAAGAATCTATCTAGCTCCTCTTTAAATACTTTCAGTGATCTAACCTCCACAACTCTGAGGTAGAGAATTCCAGACATTCACTACCCTCAGAGAAGAAATTCCTTCGCATCTCAGTTTTAAATGAGTGTCCCCTTATTCTGTATTATGTCCCCAAGTTCTAGATTCCCCCACAAGTGGAAACATCTTCTCAACATCCACCCTGTCAAACCTCCTCAGAGTCTTGTATGTTTCAATAAGATCACCTCTCATTCTTCTAAACTCTAATGAATAAAGGCCCTACCTGTTTAGCCGTTCTTGATCGGTCAACCCTTCATCCCAGGAATCAGTCTAGTGATTCTCTTTTGAACTGCCTTCACTGCCAGTATATCCTTTCTTAAATACGGGAACCAAATTTGTACACAGTACTCCAGGTGCGGCCTCATCAACACCCTGTACAGTGTTACAAGACTTCCCTATTTTTAAACTCCAACTCCCTAGCACCAAAGGCCAAAATTCCAATTGCCTTCTAACGTGTTGCTGCACCTGCATGCTAACTTTGTGTTTCATGCATAAGAACACCCAGATCCCTCTGTGCTAAAGGCCTGCTCGGGTCTGGAAAAAAAAACGACCCGAACCCGCTGAACCACATTGGAACCGAGTCTGAGCCGGCCAGAGTCCTTTCACTTTTTTCCTGCGCCCGACCTGACCACCAGAATATTCACTTTCTCCAGTTGACAGCATTCGTTTTACATCCATAGTGCACTCACTGTACTTACCACTTTTGGATGGATGGAATGGAAGGAAGCTGCAGTATGAGCACGATAACGTCATAGAGACGCTCACTGCGCAGACTCAGTCTGTGCAGTCCGGATACACGTTTCCCTCCTTGACGTCCTGGACTCCCAGCTCAGGCAGGCTTTTCAAATTTTGATGCCTACTTATTCAACTTCCCTTTTCCTCCCAGCAGAGCAAAAGGTAGTACTGTGTGCCCAATCGGACCCAGCCCAGCCTGAGCCGAGCCGAGAAGAGCAACCAGAGCTGAACCAGACACATGTCGTCGGGTCCCGTCGGGTTCGGGTCAGGTAGCAGGCCTTTACTCTGTGCTACACTTTTTTTTTAAATTAGAGTCTTTCCATTTAAATTATAGTCTGCCTTTTGATTCTTCCTACCAAAGATCATGACCTCACGCTTTCCTACATTAAACTCCACCCGCCAAGTTTTTGCCCATTCACTCATATCTATATCCCCAT
The DNA here is from genome assembly GCF_036365525.1 of Heterodontus francisci. Taxonomy (NCBI): domain Eukaryota; kingdom Metazoa; phylum Chordata; class Chondrichthyes; order Heterodontiformes; family Heterodontidae; genus Heterodontus; species Heterodontus francisci. The sequence goes on from NC_090394.1 coordinate 62,562,146, forward strand.
GCAGATTCCTTATGTCTTCATCAAACATGCCCTCCCACCTAATTTTGTATAGTCAGCAAATTTGGAAATATTACACTCTGCCCCCTTCTCCAAGTCATTAATATAAATAGTAAATAATTGAGGCCCTAGGACTGATCCTTGTGGCACTCCACTAGTTACATCTTTCCAACCTGAAAGAGATCCATTAATCCCGACTCTCCGTCTTCTGTGAGTTAACCAATCCTCAATCCATGCTAATACATTATCCCTAATACCGTGAGCTATCTTGTGCAATAATCTTTTATGTGGCTCCTTATCAAATGCCTTCTGGAAATCCAAATACACGACATCTACTGGTTCCCCTTTATCAACTCTGCTTGTTATATCCTCAAAGAACTCTAGCAAATTTGTCAAACATGATTTCCCTTTCATAAAACCACGTTGACTCTGTTTGATTGCGTTAAGCTTTTCTAAATGTCTTGCTTTTTTTTTAGATTAGAGATACAGCACTGAAACTTCCTTAATTTCTTCCTTCATAACGGACTCTAGCATTTTCCCAACGACCGATGATAGGCTGACTGGCCTATAGTTTCCTTCTTTTTGTCTCCCTCTCTTCTTGACAGGGGCGTCACGTTAGTGCTTTTCCAATCCGCTGGGACCCTCCCGGAATCCAGTGAGTTCTGAAATATTTCGACCAATACATCCACTATCTCTGCAGCCACTTCCTTTAAAACCCTTGGATGCAGGCCATTAGGTCTTGGTGATTTGTCTGCCTTTCCAACACACTCCTGGCTGGCCTCTCATCTTCTACCCTTTATAAACCTGAAGTTATCCAAAAATCGCCTTACCATGTCCTAACTTGCACAGAGTCCCATTCATCCATCACCCCTGTGATCAATGACCTACATATGTTGTTTAAACAAAAGACTGGTCCTGATTTTCAAATTCCTTGCCCCTTTCTATCCCTGCAATTTCCTCCAGCCTTACATCTGTGCTCATCCAATTCTTGCACATCCCCAATTTTAATTGCTCCACCATCACTTGTGGCTGCCAAGGTACCGAGCACTGGAATTCCCTCCATAAACCTCCCCTCTTTAAAAAATTTGTTCATGGGATATGGGCGTGGCTGGCTAAGACAGCATTTGATGCCCATCCCTAACTGCCCTTGAGAAGGTGGTGGTGAGCCGCCTTCTTGAACCACTGCAGTCCATGTGGAGTAGGTACACCCATAGTGCTGTTAGGGAGTTCCAGGATTTTGAACGAGCGACAGTGAAGGAACGGCGATATAGTTCCAAGTCAGGATGGTGTGTGGCTTGGAGGGGAACTTGCAGGTGGCAGTGTTCCCATGCATATGCTGCCCTTGTCCTTCTAGGTGGTAAAAGACACTTCCTTAAAACAACTCTCTTTGTACAAGGCTTTTCATCATCTGCTCCAATATCTCCTTATCTGGCTTGGGCTAAAGTTTTGTTTGATAATGTTCCTGTGAAGCACCTTGGGACATTTTACTATGATAAAAAGGTGCTAAATAAATGCAAGTTGTTGTTAAAATCTTACTTGGATAGTTTTAGCCAGCTCTTCATGCTTTTGTCTGCAGTCAATGTTTTCAATTCTTTTTGTTAACTCCTCAAGTTTGTTGTCCAAAACATCATTACTAAGTTTGGCGACCATCTTTTGTTGCAGCATTTTCTGGATCTAATAACATAAATTGGAATGAATTTGTGATTTGCACATACAGGAAGTCAAAGCACTGCTCAAAGTTTAGCATATACATTTTCTTATATTAAGCAGTGTTAATTATCTACTGTAGGTATTATCTTTTGCATTCCTTCAAGAGTTCTACTCCCACTTACAAATGAACTGGCATCATCCAAAAATCAGGAAAAATTTCTTAAGACACTGTCCTTTTTGCATAATACAGCAACAATTTTATCTACCACATCCTTATTGTTATAATTCAGAAAGCCAGTTGGTGAAGGATAGTACTGGAATCAATCTTTACTCAGTCTAACATTTATTTACAGACTGAAATATTAGAAGCATACATTGGCTAACTCAACCATACCACAGTTTCAGCAAGTGTCTTTATATGTGCTCAAGTGAAGCCCCAATTCATGCCCTCCACCTGCATATACGCAACCGATACACAATTAACAGATTCCATTCTTTCTCTTTAAATAAAAAGTTAATAATGCACAAACAAAATATCAATACAAACCAAAAACTTCCATATTCTGTACAAAGTATTACATTGTGAGACGGGCCCGCCTCTAGGACCTGTAATTCATACAAGCTTTTCTTTTGAGCAGTTGATGACCCATTTAATTTTATAGAGTACTTTTCTCTCATTTGTTTCAAGTCAGCAAGGTCATACAAACATTAAAAAAAAAGGAGCAGCAGTCGGCCACTTGGCCCCTTGAGCCTGCTCCGCTATTCAATAAGATCATGGCTGATCGGAGTGTGGTCAATCCATAACCTTTTTTCACTCACTTTTTGTAGCGTGCACATTATCCCATTATTTGAACTTGCACGGTGCTTTCTGACTTTCCTCTTTCACCCCATTCTGCCAGTCCACAGACGTCGCTTCTTGGCCATCATGCCAAACATGCAACCAATATTTAAACTTGCCAGATTTTCCTGCACATTCCACAATTGTCACATCCCTCCATTCATTAGATCCCTCTGAAATATGTGTCACCTGGAGTACCCACTCTGGCTAATTGGCCTTTGGATGCAATAGCTCTGTCCTGTGCATCATGATCACTTACATTAGTTGCTATCCAGCCCTTGGAACTACTGCATTTGTTCCTCAGAACCTTCATCACAAAATGCACGAGCATTTGAGGCACCAGGTGCCTTGTTTACTTCTTTCAGCTGCTCAGTGTCTAAGATTTTGTAATTAATCCTGATTAATTGTGAGGAATGAGCCTTGAAGTTTAACAGTTTGATTGCCATGTCTGATAACTACTGTCTTACCATCACAACCTATTATCTTACCAAGGTCTTTCCATTCCCCATGACCCTCTCTTTAGTAATGCACCAAATCGTCTGAATTAAATTCTGTCTCAGATGGTCTTATATGATGCCTTGAATCTCTCCATATTTTCTCAAGATGCCTCAGCCTTGATGAAAGTCCATCTCCCTGCATGTAAAAGCATTCAAATGTGCGGGAAAAAAAGTGGATCTAATTGTCGTACCTTCTAGAGCAGGAGGACTATCGCACAGCGCAGAAGGCAATTTGGGATTTCGCCCATAGACCAATTGGGAATATACCCTCCAACCATCTGGAGCGAATCTTGCATGAACCACCCATGCCAGGCTGGTTGTCAACTTGCTGTCTGGTTGAAGCTAAGCTCTCATGCAGCATTTCATCGATCACCGCATGATTCCTTTCAGAGTCCACTGCTGAAAGGACTTACAGCAGCGGTATTTATGATCCTAATGTTCACGTTTTCACACGTCTCTGAACTTGTCATTAGTAAATTTACCTCCAATATCAGTCAAAAACTTAGCTGGTGCCCCAGCTCCAGTCACTATCCATTTCTCCGTGATTTTCTCTATAATTAGCCATTGGCTCTCACTATGTATTACTGAAGAAAGACTAAATCAGGTTGCCAGGTCTATAAAATGTAGAATAAAAATATCTGTCATTGTCCCATCCCGTTAGATCCATGGCAACTACCTTGGTAAAGGTACGTGCTAATGGAAGGCTTACAACAGGATGTGGCGGTGCCCTCAAACTTAACAGATTTCACACTTCTTACTAATTTCTTCAACTAGCCTCAATCTTCATCAACCACACCTACCACCTTTAGCAGGGTTTTTAACCTTTGACCAGTAGAGTAAGCAAATTATATATGTAACTTTAAGACCATTTTCTTTTTTTTTTTGATTCTCATCACCTGATGCCATTAATACTTGTCTAACACTCTGATGAGAAATATCAGGTTTTGTTAAGGGGATACAATAATGTCCTGTCTACAGATCCCCTGGATTTCCAAGGAGAATTGTCATATCATGCTCCATGTCAAGTTTCATTTGTGCCTTTATCATAGAAGGTTTACTCAACAGTAAAAGTATCTCATTAGATACATCAGTACTTAGAAAATGGCTTACTCCAGCTATCTTACATGAAATTACAACTCTCTTTAGTGACGACAATGTGTTGTTGCGAAATCTAAAGCAAGTAGTATTTTTATATTCCTTAACCATGCGTCGATCCTCACTACTGAGTGAATCTACATAACATTTTAACCAAACTGCTCCGCATATGGGAGATGTGCAAGCACTATCTAGCACAGCACAGTTGAACAAGCCTGTGACTAACACATTCATCACTGGACTAAAGCTCCTTGTGACTAACACAATTCGTTTGGATTCATAATCATCTTCTTCCTCAGAATTCTCCCAGTGCATACGTCATTGCAAGGATCTTACCTCCCTGCTTTGGGCAGTTCATCGTATAATGAAACTTTGAATCACACTGGGCACCTATTAACTGTTCCTTGGGCATTCATTCGCCTATTATTGCTGTTCCAATTCTCTCTTTTGCTGAAATAGCCAGATCTGCTTAAGGTGCTTTCATCCTCATTATGCCTGTCTGTAACTCTTTTATTGTACTGACACCTGTGTCTAGTACCTGGACCAATTTGAAATCCGGTAATCAATCGAGTCCTTTATTCTTTGTGCCACTATGCAATGTCCCATTTGTTCCATCAAGGCTGCAGGAAATAACTGTTAACCTACAATTTTCTTTTTCAAGCCAGCAGACATCTGACCCAACAGAGAGTCTCTCTCTGAGAACTGACCACCAGTTAGAATCAGGAGCCTGTCCACATGCAACACCTTAGCAAAATCCAGCAATTTAAATACTTGCACTGAACCAGGGATCTTTAAATTGAATTTCCTAATTCTTTTATAGGCCATGATATATTCCTCCATTGAATAACCTTTTGTTTCCCAAAAGCTATCAAAGTCTGACCATGTCTCACTGGCATTTAATAGATCGTCTTTCTTGTAAATTTCATCTAAGAATTCCAATAGAAGATCCAAACCTTCAATATCCAACTGACAGGCAGCCAGTTCACAAAATGCTTTATTTCTGATTTTACCTCTGATGGGAAGCAACACTGCTGAGGACATACCTTGCTTCCTCTTTAGTAGAGATGTAACCCATATCCACTTGGTTCTTCCACCGGTCATACAGTTCAGACTCAGAACAGTGGAGGGTAATCATTAGGGTCCTACCAAATTTGTGGTCAAATTTTATAAATTTCACAGTCATGGCATTGTAAGAATAGTGATTTTCACGATTTCATGTATTGAAATATAAATTTCAAGTTATTGCAACAAACCATGAAAATGATCTTTTTAAAACACAATAGCATTTATGGTATACTCAAAAATGATTGTAAAAAGCTGACAATAAAAGGTCACATTTTTTTACTCACTGACGTCAGTGGTTGAATGTGAGCGTGAAAACTCACATGCGTTAATCTGAGACTTCATCTCCTAATAATGTGTAGCAAAACCTTCGGTAGGTAGTCCTGTTGTAGTTTATTTGCACTTGGCAAGCAACCACCATTTTTCACATTACGTTGAATGAATAACCACTGCTTTGGGTGATCAAGTTTTTCCATTGGTACAATGGCGCTTGCAGAAACATTCACAAGTTCCATTATAACCAACTGACGATTTTCCGAGCTCTCTGTCGACTTCTTAAAAAGAGATGAGATTATTGCTCATCAGTTCTGAAGAAGGGCCACTGACCTGAAACGTTAACTCTGCTTCTCTCTCCACAGATGCTGCCAGACCTGCTGAGTATTTCCAGCATTTCTTGTTTTTATTTGAAATCATTGCTCGTTTTTCTGGGTTCCTTTTCCAGCAGTGCGGTGTCGGATGCTCTCTTCCTGCTGCGCTGGCTTTCGGATTCTAAGTGGCACTGAACTGTTGCCTGCGGTGTGTGATCCAACGAAACATTGCAGCTTGTACAAAACAGTATTCCACCATCACCATGCAGAATCTGGCTTTCAAATTCTTTCACTCAATGGCCTGGATTTTACATTGCTGCCGCATTGTCGCAGAGCCGTTTAATATTGCTGTGGCTCATTTAAATGGCCAGGGTGGACCGCACCGCCACCCACCCCCCCCCCAACCCAAACCGGCCCCAATGATGTGGAGGGGTGGGTGATCGAACCCCGGCAACGGCGTCAGGCGCCACTGTGCAGGTGCCAATGACATTTTTAAACGGCTTCGAGCCGTACGTTACGATTTAAATTTTAAAGGGACATTTTTTGAAAAATGTCTTAACCCACCCCAAAAAACCATACATTTCATTCCTTACCCTCTCCCCCCACTCCCAAAATACTTACCTTGTGCACCTGACCTTTCTCCCCCCACCCCCACAGTTCACAAACTTTAATCTTTACCCCTTTCCACAATCCCTGGGACCAATCAAATCATTATGACCCTGCTCCCCCGCCTTCCGCACTGAAATGCTTACCTGCTCCCCTCTCCCCACCAATGTCCTGTATCGGATCTCCGAACGGGTAAGTATTTAATTCATTAATTTAATTACATTTAAATATTGGTCCTGTTGCCGAGTGGCGGGCGGGGGACTGCCACGAGGCATTGCTGCTGCCGGCAATATTAGGCTGGACCTTCCTGGCATTGAGGCCTGTGGCAGGCCATTCCTGGAGGCATTTTCCGCCCCTCCCCGTACCCCAGCCACGACCCCTGATGTCGGGGTGGGGGGTGTGGGGGGTTGTAAAATCCAGCCCAATGTGCTGCAGTAATGGCTGTGGCCGTTTTTGATTTGCTCATTCTGGTATTCTCATTTGTCTGCTAATACTTAAGACTGTTTCTCTCAAAACTGCACAGGAAGCCCTCCCTCATCTACCAATCAGCGAGGTGAGCCTTGTGTCAATCACTAAAATGTGTGATGTTCGCAACATGCCCTGCAATCAGCGAGGTGAGCCTTGTGTTAATAAATAAAATGCAGGAAGTTTGCAAAATGGCCAATTTCACAAAGGACCCAGGACTTCATGGTCCATGACGCATTTTTCATTGCTGTGAATTTGGTAGGACCCTAGTAATCATATCCCAACAATTTACACTTGCTTTCTGCCATTTCTCACAATGGCCATTAGGATTGTAGTCTTCTGTCTAAAAAAAGACTTTCAAAGTTTCCAACCTTCACATTTAGGCAACCATCCTCTGCTATCAGGTTATAATCCAGAAAGCCTGTTGAAGGATAGTACTGGAATCAATCTTTACTCAATCTGAAATTTATTTATATAGAGTGAAATATTACAAGCATACACCTGCTAACACAACCACACCACAGTTTTAGTAAGTGTTTCTTCACATGTACTGAAGTGAAACCCCAATTAATGTCCTCCACCAGCACATAATTAAACACAATTGATATACAATTCATACTTATTCTCTCCTGTCCTTCTAAAATTGTCCATCGGGTCAGATTCTGGAAGTAACGTTATGTATATTAAAAGGTGGTGGGCTAGAGGTTACATTGATAAAAGGAATTATAATATTCAAACGAACCAGGTCAGGAAAAGGGCAGGCAAGTGAGACTTTTGTATGTGAAGGATCAACTGCATATAAAGAATGAAGAAGTACCCCAAGTGATAACAGTGGGTGTAGCTGGGGTTTTTTTCTGGTGAAACAGTTTCGGACAAATGCATCTAATTTGGTGATTAATTCGGTGAGTATTTCAGACATTGAGAACAGAAATTTCCCTCATCACCATGAATGTGGATAAAAAATATATAACTGCCACATTCGATAGTTATTTTCATCTATTCTCCCTGTGTAAGGGTTAATACTAAAAGCTGGCTGTAACTGCCTCCTCTGCTACACTGGAGATAAAGTAGTTTCGCACGAATCATTGAAGATAGTCCTTTGAGTGTGGGAGAAATCCAGGGAGACAATATGCAATAACATGTGATTTCATGATGAATGGAGTGGCTGTCTGTCATCACAATTCTAACAGTAATATTTTAAACATTGTTCAAAGTTGGTGGATAATGTCAACTCAAAAAGGAAGACACAAGCCAGTTCCAGACCAAGAAAACAATATTTATCTAAATCCTGCTCTTCTGGGGAATGTCACAACAAGGAAAATGACCAACATCCCAGACCATGGGAACTTTACATCTTTACATATCACAGGTAGGATAACAGCACAATGCTGTCTTAGTGTGGGAAAAAAGTGCATTTGATTTTAAGGTGGGTGGGGGGGGGGGTGGGGTGGCAGGACTACCCGCTTATGTGTGTAGGGAGCCGCCCAGGCTCCTCAAGAGCCTATTAGGGCCAATTAAAGGAGGCAGACTGGAAAATTCTGGTTCCCGCAGGTAGCGGCGGCGAGGGCCATTTTAGCTGCCTGGAGGCAGCCTCCCAGCGGCAGACCAGGGCCAGCACCCCAAGCAGACCTATAAGTACTCTCTGCCTGCTTAGGGACTGTGCAACAGCTGCAGGCCACCCAGGAGAAGGATTCCACCACCCCCTCACAGTGGTGGCTCGGCTATAAAATCCACTTTTTATTCATATTTTAAAAAGCTGGACAGAGGGAGTCTCCATTTTGAAGCGCACTCTCCCCCATTTACCCTCCATCACAGCCTGCTGTTTCTTTCAAGCTGGAAGGCCTCTGATTGGCCCTCCAGCTTCGACAGCCTGCCCGTCATCCTTAATTGGAAGGTGAGCCTGCCCTCTGGCCATTAGTTGGCTGTCCTGGGGAAAATCACAAGTGATTGCTTCCCACATGATGCGGGTTTCTGACCCACATTTCAGACAAACATAGGGCTCAGTAGACCACAGGGAAAATTCTAACCTGTCTCACAGTTGGTAATCTGGGTTCACTATTGTAGTATGTGGAAGATCATCATGGCAGTAAGATGCTACAGCAAAAAAAATTAATATAAAAGGAATTATTTTACAAACATGCATGTTATAGGTGAACAGCTTCACCTGTGCATACTGGGATATCAAGGTCACTGCATCTGTATTTCCTGATAAGCCCAGCTACAAGACTCATCAGTATTGCACATTTGTAAAATAATCCCTAATGTATTACCGTGATTTGCACTCATTGACACAGCAATTTATAACCTAAGCTGTATATCAAATTTATTAATGCTGGATGAATTAGAACTGAAATTAACCAGGTTCATAGTAGCACCCTAGATTAAAATTCACCTCTTTTACCCGCTGCAATCCTATTAAAAAAAAAACTCTAACTGAAAGAACATCAAGAATTTTAAGACATAATAGAGACATTTCCTGCTAAAATGCAGCAGACTGTTATAAACTTAATGAATTAAATAAGTAGCCAAAATGATTCTTTACAGCATGCTTTGGCGAAACACCTAGGTTATCTAACATTTAGTTTATTCCTCAGTACATTAAATTTCCCTGGAAAACAACTCTTAATATTCCCAATTTCAAAGCAAATAAAAAACAAAGGTCACCTCCTCCAAAGACATCTTCTTGGTAGTTTCTGTACTTTGTTTTTTGGAACTTAAGTCAAGATGGTCACTTTTGTCAACATCTGAAGTCTTGATTCGCTTGTTACTTTTTTCTTCACTTCTTGAATGGGTCCTCTTTCTTACAGCCTTGTCTTAAGAAATATATTTTACAAATTATAAAAAAGTATAACTTTAGTGAATGTAATACTTTCTTTTTTTAAAAGGGGAACTAACATTGATCTATCAATCATTCCATTCATTTGGTTACTTTCTTTCTTGATTGCTGACAATACCTTTTAGCTTTTTTTAATTCCCAGGTTGGGAATATTCTGTGGTCACTGACCGAGAGCATCCAGATTGTTTAAGATATCACAACAAGTTGGCAATAAAATTCAGACTCAAATGTTTGTTGCAACAACATGTTTTGTACATACTTGGCTGAACTTTATGGAGCTGGCAGGGGTCCCGACGCTGGGCCTAAACCTCTGCCTCGGCCCTTTGGAGAATGCCCCCGACTGTATTTAACGGCGCTTGGTCAATTAACTGCCCAGTGCCCCATCCCTTTAAGGGTGGGTATCCTGCCTCTCAGAATGGGATACAGAGTGGAAGCACAGTAGGGGGTGTTGTACAATCAAATATAAATGAGAAGCTAAGTCAGTCTGGAGGGCAGAGTAAATGTAGACCTGTTATGGCTCAAGCAAATAATGCAAGGCTGGATTGCATCTATTTTAATGGAAGGAGTCTTACAAGTAAGGCAGATGAATTGAAGGGCATTGATTAACACATGGGAATATGATATTATTGTTATCACTGAGACATGGTTGAGGGAAGGGCAGGGCTGGAAGCTTAATATCCCAGGGTGTAGAATCTTCAGACGTGATAGGGGAGGGGGGAAAAGAGGAGGCAGCATTGCACTGTTGATTAAAGAGTCAATTACTGCAGTGAGGAGGGATGATATTTTAGAAGGTTCCTCTAATGAGGCCATAGGGTAGAACTTAAAAACAAAATGGGGCTATCACTTGGCTGGGTGGGTACTACAGGCCTCCAAACAGTCAGGCAGTGATAGAGGAGTAGATATGTAGGCAAATCTCAGAGGTGCAAATATAATAGGGTAATAATAGTAGAGGATTTCAACTTCCCTATATTAGAGGGGATAGTATTCGTGCAAAAAGCTTAAAGGGGGTGGAATTCTTCAAGTGCATTCATGAGAGCTTTTTGAGACAGTACGTAGAGTGTCCTACAAGAGGAGCAGTAGTACTGGACTTAATCCTAGGGAATGAAGCCAGACAAGTGGTAGAAGTGGCAGTGGTAGAGCATTTCGGGGATAGTGACCATAACTCTAAGATTTAAGGTTGTTATAGAAAAGGACATAGAGGGACCGGAAATAAGAGTACTGAATTGGGGGAAGGCAGATTTCAATATGATAAAACAGGATCTGGCCAAAGTGAACTGGGAGCAGCTTCTTATAGCAAAGTCTACATCAAACCAGTGGGACTCATTTAGAAAGAAAATTGCGAGGGTTCAGGTCCAGCATGTTCCCGTAAAAGGTGAAGAGAAGGTCCAATAAGTCCAGGGAACCCTGGATGTCAAGGAATATAGAGGATTGGATAAGGAAAAAAAAAAAGAGGCGTATGACAGATTCAGAGTGCTGAAAACAGCGGAGGCCCAGGAGGAGTTTAGAAAGTGTAGGGGAGTACTTAAAAAAGTAATTAGGAGAGCGAAGAGGGGACATGAAAAATCACTGGCAGACAAGATAATGGAAAATCCAAAGGCATTCTATAAGTATGTTAGGGGCAAGAGAATAACTGGACGACATAGGTGAGGTTTTGAACGATTACTTTTCATCTGTGTTCACTATGCAGAGGGACGATGTAGATGTAGTGATCAGGGAGGGGGATTGTGATATACTTGATCAAATTAGCATTGAAAAGGAGGAAGTAGTAGCTGTATTAGCGGGCTTAAAGGTGGATAAATCCCCAGGCCCAAATGAGATGTATCCCAGGTTGCTGTGTGAGGCAAGGGAGGAGATAGCCGGGGCTCTGACACAACTTTTCAGATCCTCTCTGGCCACAGGAGAGGTGCCAGCAGGCTGGAGGACAGCGAATATGGTACCATTATTCAAGGAGGGTAGCAGGGATAAACCAGTTAATCATAGGCCTGTGAGTTTAACATCAGTCGGTCGGGAAATAATTGGAAAAAATTCTGAGACGCAGGATTAATCTCCATTTGGAGAGGCAGGGATAGCCAGCATGGCTTTGTCAGGGGGAGATAGTGTCTAACAAATTTGATTGAATTTTTCCAGGTGGTGACAAGAGGTGTAGATGAGGGTAAAGCAGTTGATGTCGTCTACATGGACTTCAGTAAGGCTTTTGACAAGGTCCCACATGGGAGATTGATTAAGAAAGTAAGAGCCCATGGGATCCAGGGTAATTGGCAAATTGGATTCAAAATTGGCTTAGTGGAAAGCAGGCATGAAGGAAGAGGGTGATGGTCGAGGGTCGTTTTTACGAATGGAGGCCTGTGACCAGTGGGGTACCGCAGGGATCGGTGCTGGGAGCCTTACGGTTTGTAGTGTAACATTAATGATTTAGACGTGAATATAGGAGGTATGATCAGTAAGTTCACAGACAACACGAGAATTGGTAGTGTCGTAAATAGTGAGGAGGAAGGCCTTAGATTACAGGACAATATAGATGGGTGGAGCTGTGGCAAATGGAGTTTAATCCTGAGATGCGCGAGGTGATGCACCTTGGGAGGACTAACGAGGTATTCTGGGGTAGATCCCATCAGGCCCTGGTAGGACCCTAGGGAGTACAGAAGGCAGCAGCACAGGTAGATAAGGTGGTTAGGAAGGCATATGGGACACTTGCCTTTATTAGCCGAGGCATAGAATATAAGAGCAGGGAGGTTACGATGGAGCTGTATAAAACACTGGTTAGGCAGCAACTGGAGTACTGTGTACAGTTCTGGTCACCACACTACAGGAAGGATGTGATTGCAATGGAAAGGGTGCAGAGGAGATTCACCAGGATGTTGCCTGGGCTGGAGCATTTCAGCTATGAGGAGAGACTGGATAGGCTGGGTTTTTTTTCTTCGGAGTGGAGAAGATTGAGGGGGGACCTGATTGAGGTATATAATATTATGAAGGGCATTGATAGGATAGATAGGAAGAAACTTTTGCGCTTAGTGGAAAGGTCAGTAACTAGGGGACATAGATTTAAGGTAAGGAGCAGGAGGTTTAGAGGGGAGCTGAGGAAAATTTTTTTCACCCAGTAGGTGGTTGGAATCTGGAACACACTACCTGAAGGGGTGGTAGAGGCAGGAACACTCATGACATTTAAGAAGTATTTAGATTAACACTTGAAACGCCATAACATACAAGGCTACGGGCCAAGTGCGGAGAAGTGGGATTCGTTTTGGACGGGTGCTTGATGGTTGGCGCAGGCACATTGAGCCGAAGGGCCTGTTTCTGTGCTGTAAAACTCTATGACTCTAACTGCCGGCCAATCAGTTCAGTCGTATTGGCAGCACCACTGCCGGTACTACAAGAGGCTCGGGACCATCGCTGGAGCCCTACCCCTCAGTTAAGTGTGGCGCGATCGCCGGGGCCAGTCTGGCAGGTCCTGGCGAGCGGGAGGGTGTTCAGGTTCATAGGTGGGCAGCCTTTGGGGTCAGGGCACTCCGGGGCCATAAACTGAGCCACTTAAGGGCCTCAATTGGCCTTTGGGCAAGAAGATCATCTTTGGTCTTTCCTGCTCCTGACAAAAATTGCAAGGCGACAGGCACTCCACCTGCTGCCTTCTATCACTATTTTATGGGCCCCTCCCCAGCCTGTGTTCGTGTCTCTAGGGAGGGCTGTAAAATTCCAGATATTGTTACCATGGGAAAGGTATTGGGAGGGAAGAGAGGATTTACAAAATAAAGTCAAAATCTTCAATGCATCATTTACTTAAAATTCTTAATAGGAAAAGCAAAAAGGCATAGCAACCCAAATGACTTAATTAGTGACCACATGTGCTTTTGTCACAAGAAATATCACAGGAATATGCAGCAGAATGTTAATAAAATAATTCAATTTCTTTAATTACATTACTCCAGTTCTGTTCCCCTTTAATTTGCTTTTTTGACTCGAGTAAGCAGATAGTGGAAGATTTCTTTCAGGATGTTTGAAATCATTTTCTTTCAGTGCACAAACAGCAAGCTAAAACGATCAAAGATGAAATAAAAAGTCTACAGTAGAGCATTGCAAAAATTGAAATGCTTTTATTGCACTTCAAATAATCAATGGAGTGATTAGTGAGAGTGTTAGCATTTCTAATTTTTCAGTCAGTCCGATGGCATTGCTTGCACTGCATTTGTTGGACTGCCCAATGTCACTCTGTGTGACACTGCTCTGATGAAGTCACTCCCTCCTGCAGCTGTTCTTACTGGAAATCAAACTGACTAGTAGATTTTACTGCTGTTCTTGTTGGATAAAATTCTGAAAATTGTATTGCTGGGCACTGTGCATAGTGCCCAGTTGGGAATATTTAGAGCCCCGCAGTAATGTCTGGCACATATAATGCCAAGTCACAAGAATTCTGTATTAAACAGTGGCAGATGGATTTAAATAGAAGTTGAGGTCACCCATTTTGGGCCAAAAAGAATAGATCAGAATTATTTTTTTTAAAAATCAGAATTAATTTTTTTTAATGTTTAAAAGTTAGGAACAGTTGCAGTCCGAAGAGATTTAGGGGTTCATATACACGGATTGTTAAAATGTAGTCAGGTACAAAAACAAAAAAATTAACGTAATGGAATGTTAGGTAGAATATAAAAGGAGAGGAAGTTCTCCTACAGCTATACAAAGCCACATCTGGTGTACTATATACACTTCCAGGCACACCCTAGAAAGATATAGTGGCCTTGGAGTCAGCGTAATGCAGATTCACCAGAATATTACCAGGGCTCTAAGGGATAGATTATGAGGAGACATTACATAAACTAGGTTTGTATTCCATGGAATAAAGAAGATTAAGGGTGAATTGATATACCGTTTTAGGATTTTGAAAGGAATTGATAAGGATAGACAGAATATAAATTTTTCTGCTATGGAGGAGTCTAGGACAAAAGGGGATATAAGCCATCTAGGAGAGAATATAGCAAACAACTCTTCATGCAAAGGGTGCTAGAAGTGTGGAAATCCTGCCAACAAAAAGAAGTAGATGCTAGCTCAATTTAATCATTTTAAATTCAAGATCAATAGATTTTTGCTAGCCAAGGTAGTAAGGGATATGGAGCCAAGGCAGATGGATGGAATTAGAATACAGATCAGCCACAATCCCATTGAATCATGGAACAGGTTCGAGAGGCTGTATATTTAAGAACAGGAGTAGGCTAAAGGTGGAAACCCATGTTGCTTCCTTTGTTTTTTTTGATGAATCCTGTTGCAAGACAATGCAATGAAATTAATGGGATACCAATTTGTTAGTTGCGTCCATCCCATCCTGAATCTATTGAAATCAAATGCTATGCTGGATGTTTTGTGAGCACTGCCTCGATAAATTCTATGAAAGCCTTTCAGTCCTCCCTTCACCCAACTGAGTGATCAGGACCATGGTGAGGTCATGGAAAATTATGGCCAAAATCAATCAAGGTGGTCAATTCTGAGGTGGAATTTTGGCTGAGGGCTCCTGCATTAGTTCATTGCCAGACCATCTCTACACCACCCAGAAATACAGATGGCTGAGTCCTTACAATAGAGTGATCAAAGTGAACAGTCTGCTGCTCAGACCACACCTTGACTGCCTTGTGCAACCAGCAATGCACAAGGGAGATATGCTAGGGCCAGAACAGAGAAGAACAAAAAGGCAGATCTCCAATGTAGGACATAGATTCAGATTTAGGACTTCTACCAAAAAAGTATTCTTTACACAAAAGAGGAATGAACACATGATTCAAGTAGACCAACTGATCTTGCTCATCCCATATTCATCTTGTGATTTTATTTTTTTTGAGCGACTAAGAGGCAATGGAAGGACAGATAACATTAATTCATACACATAAAACAAATGGCAGAGCAGCTCAAGTGAAGAGGTAGAACTGCGCAATCTGTGTTGCCTGTGATTCCCAAGAGTTATTGCCTGGGTTGCAAAAAGACAGTGCATTCTCTGTAGCTGCGCAGTAGAAAAGAATGCTGCTCTCCATTGGACCCATGCCTACCTGCCACATTAATACACTCTGAATAATTGTGCTTAGACTCTGAAATGGCAGTACAATGTTCTGTGCATCTGCAGCAAATTTTAGGTCTACCTTAGATATTCTCTCAATACCAGAGAATGAATGCCCAATGTGATCATGCAAACAGTTGAGGAAAACCCAACATAACCAGAGTGAGAGAGAGAGGTGAGAGAGAGAGAGAGAGGTGAGAGAGAGAGAGAGAGAGGTGAGAGAGAGAGAGAGAGAGGTGAGAGAGAGAGATGAGAGGTGAGAGAGAGAGATGAGAGGTGAGAGAGAGAGATGAGAGGTGAGAGAGAGAGATGAGAGGTGAGAGAGAGAGATGAGAGGTGAGAGAGAGAGAGATGAGAGGTGAGACAGAGAGAGAGAGAGGTGAGACAGAGAGAGAGAGAGGTGAGACAGAGAGAGAGAGAGGTGAGACAGAGAGAGAGGTGTGTGAGAGAGAGAGAGAGGTGTGTGAGAGAGAGAGAGAGAGGTGAGAGAGAGAGAGAGAGAGAGGTGAGAGAGAGAGAGAGGTGAGAGAAGAGAGAGAGAGAGAGAGAGGTGAGAGAAGAGTGTGAGAGAGACAGAGAGGTGAGAGAAGAGTGTGAGAGAGACAGAGAGGTGAGAGAAGAGTGTGAGAGAGACAGAGAGCTGAGAGATGAGTGAGAGAGAGAGAGGTGAGAGAAGAGTGAGAGAGAGAGGTGAGAGAAGAGTGAGAGAGAGAGAGAGGTGAGAGAGAGAGAGGTGAGAAAGAGAGAGAGAGAGGTGAGAGAAGAGTGAGAGAGAGAGAGAGGTGAGAGAAGAGTGAGAGAGAGGGAGGTGAGAGAGAGGTGAGAGAGAGAGGTGAGAGAGAGAGAGGTGAGAGAGAGAGAGAGAGAGGTGAGAGAAGAGAGAGAGAGAGAGAGGTGAGAGAAGAGTGTGAGAGAGACAGAGAGGTGAGAGAAGAGTGTGAGAGAGACAGAGAGCTGAGAGATGAGTGAGAGAGAGAGAGGTGAGAGAAAGAGAGAGAGAGAGGTGAGAGAAGAGTGAGAGAGAGAGAGAGGTGAGAGAAGAGTGAGAGACAGAGAGGTGAGAGAGAGGTGAGAGAGAGAGGTGAGAGAGAGAGGTGAGAGAGAGAGGTGAGAGAGGTGAGAGAGAGAGAGAGAGAGGTGAGAGAGAGAGAGAGAGAGAGGTGAGAGAGAGAGAGAGAGGTGAGAGAGAGAGAGAGAGGTGAGAGAGAGAGAGAGAGGTGAGAGAGAGAGAGAGAGGTGAGAGAGAGAGAGAGGTGAGAGAGAGAGAGAGAGGTGAGAGAGAGAGAGAGGTGAGAGAGAGGTGAGAGAGAGAGAGAGAGAGGTGAGAGAGAGAGAGAGAGGTGAGAGAGAGAGAGAGAGGGGTGAGAGAGAGAGAGAGGGGTGAGAGAGAGAGAGAGGGGTGAGAGAGAGAGAGAGGTGAGAGAGAGAGGTGTGAGAGAGAGAGAGGTGAGAGAGAGAGAGGTGAGAGAGAGAGGTGAGAGAAGAGTGAGAGGTGAGAGAAGAGTGAGAGAGAGAGAGAGAGAGAGGTGAGAAGAGTGAGAGAGAGAGAGAGAGAGAGAGAGAGAGAGGTGAGAAGAGTGAGAGAGAGAGAGAGAGAGAGAGAGAGAGAGAGAGAGAGAGAGAGAGAGAGAGGTGAGAGAACAGTGAGAGAGAGAGAGAGAGAGAGGTGAGAGAGAGAGAGGTGAGAGAGAGAGAGGTGAGAGAAGAGTGTGAGAGAGAGAGAGAGGTGAGAAGAGTTAGAGCGAGAGAGAGGTGAGAGAGAGAGAGAGGTGAGAGAAGAGTGAGAGAGAGAGAGAGGTGAGAGAAGAGTGTGAGAGACAGAGAGAGAGAGAGGTGAGAAAAGAGTGAGAGAGAGACAGAGAGGTGAGAGAAGAGTGTGAGAGAGACAGAGAGGTGAGAGAAGAGTGTGAGAGAGACAGAGAGCTGAGAGATGAGTGAGAGAGAGAGAGAGAGAGGTGAGAGAAAGAGAGAGAGAGAGGTGAGAGAAGAGTGAGAGAGAGAGAGAGAGAGAGAGGTGAGAGAAGAGTGAGAGAGAGAGAGGTGAGAGAAAGAGAGAGAGAGAGAGAGAGGTGAGAGAAAGAGAGAGAGAGAGGTGAGAGAAAGAGAGAGAGAGAGAGAGAGAGGTGAGAGAAGAGTGAGAGAGAGAGAGGTGAGAGAAAGAGAGAGAGAGAGGTGAGAGAAAGAGAGAGAGAGAGGTGAGAGAAAGAGAGAGAGAGAGAGAGAGAGGTGAGAGAAGAGTGTGAGAGAGAGAGAGAGGTGAGAGAAGAGTGTGAGAGAGAGAGGTGAGAGAAGAGTGTGAGAGAGAGAGAGGTGAGAGAAGAGTGTGAGAGAGAGAGAAAGGTGAGAGAAGAGTGTGAGAGAGAGAAAGAGCGAGAGAAGAGTGTGAGAGAGAGAGAGAGGTGAGAGAAGAGTGTGAGAGAGAGAGAGAGGTGAGAGAAGAGTGTGAGAGAGAGAGAGAGAGGTGAGAGAAAGAGAGAGAGAGAGAGAGAGGTGAGAGAGAGAGAGAGAGAGGTGAGAGAAGAGTGTGAGAGAGAGAGAGAGGTGAGAGAAGAGTGTGAGAGAGAGAGGGGTGAGAGAAGAGTGTGAGAGAGAGAGAGAGAGAGAGAGGTGAGAGAGAGTGTGAGAGAGAGAGAGAGGTGAGAGAAGAGTGTGTGAGAGAGAGAGAGGTGAGAGAAGTGTGAGAGAGAGAGAGAGGTGAGAGAAGAGTGTGAGAGAAAGAGAGAGAGAGAGAGAGAGAGGTGAGAGAAAGAGAGAGAGAGAGAGAGAGAGGTGAGAGAAAGAGAGAGAGAGAGAGAGGTGAGAGGAGAGAGAGAGAGAGAGAGGCAAGAGAAAAGTGAGAGAGAGGGAGAGGCAAGAGAAAAGTGAGAGAGAGAGAGGGAGAGAGGGCGCGAGAGGGAGAGAGGGCGCGAGAGGGAGAGAGGGCGCGAGAGGGAGAGAGGGCGCGAGAGGGAGAGAGGGCGCGAGAGGGAGAGAGGGCGCGAGAGGGAGAGAGGGCGCGAGAGGGAGAGAGGGCGCGAGAGGGAGAGAGGGCGCGAGAGGGAGAGAGGGCGCGAGAGGGAGAGAGGGCGCGAGAGGGAGAGAGGGCGCGAGAGGGAGAGAGGGCGCGAGAGGGAGAGAGGGCGCGAGAGGGAGAGAGAGGGCGCGAGAGGGCGAGAGAGGGCGCGAGAGGGCGCGAGAGGGCGCGAGAGGGAGAGAGGGCGCGAGAGGGCGCGAGAGGGCGCGAGAGGGCGCGAGAGGGAGAGAGGGCGCGAGAGGGAGAGAGGGCGCGAGAGGGAGAGAGGGCGCGAGAGGGAGAGAGGGCGCGAGAGGGAGAGAGGGCGCGAGAGGGAGAGAGGGCGCGAGAGGGAGAGAGGGCGCGAGAGGGAGAGAGGGCGCGAGAGGGAGAGAGGGCGCGAGAGGGAGAGAGGGCGCGAGAGGGAGAGAGGGCGCGAGAGGGAGAGAGGGCGCGAGAGGGAGAGAGGGCGCGAGAGGGAGAGAGGGCGCGAGAGGGAGAGAGGGCGCGAGAGGGAGCGAGAGGCGCGAGAGGGAGCGAGAGGGCGCGAGAGGGAGCGAGAGGGAGCGAGAGGAGCGAGAGGGAGCGAGAGGGAGAGAGGGCGCGAGAGGGAGAGAGGGCGCGAGAGGGAGAGAGGGCGCGAGAGGGAGAGAGGGCGCGAGAGGGAGAGAGGGCGCGAGAGGGAGAGAGGGCGCGAGAGGGAGAGAGGGCGCGAGAGGGAGAGAGGGCGCGAGAGGGAGAGAGGGCGCGAGAGGGAGAGAGGGCGCGAGAGGGAGAGAGGGCGCGAGAGGGAGAGAGGGCGCGAGAGGGAGAGAGGGCGCGAGAGGGAGAGAGGGCGCGAGAGGGAGAGAGGGCGCGAGAGGGAGAGAGGGCGCGAGAGGGAGAGAGGGCGCGAGAGGGAGAGAGGGCGCGAGAGGGAGAGAGGGCGCGAGAGGGAGAGAGGGCGCGAGAGGGAGAGAGGGCGCGAGAGGGAGAGAGGGCGCGAGAGGGAGAGAGGGCGCGAGAGGGAGAGAGGGCGCGAGAGGGAGAGAGGGCGCGAGAGGGAGAGAGGGCGCGAGAGGGAGAGAGGGCGCGAGAGGGAGAGAGGGCGCGAGAGGGAGAGAGGGCGCGAGAGGGAGAGAGGGCGCGAGAGGGAGAGAGGGCGCGAGAGGGAGAGAGGGCGCGAGAGGGAGAGAGGGCGCGAGAGGGAGAGAGGGCGCGAGAGGGAGAGAGGGCGCGAGAGGGAGAGAGGGCGCGAGAGGGAGAGAGGGCGCGAGAGGGAGAGAGAGGGCGCGAGAGGGAGAGAGAGGGCGCGAGAGGAGAGAGGGCGCGAGAGGGAGAGAGAGGGCGCGAGAGGGCGAGAGAGGGCGCGAGAGGGAGAGAGAGGGCGCGAGAGGAGAGAGAGGGCGAGAGAGGGCGAGAGAGGGAGAGAGAGGGCGCGAGAGGGAGAGAGAGGGAGAGAGGGCGAGAGAGGGCGAGAGAGGGCGAGAGAGGGCGAGAGAGGGCGAGAGAGGGCGAGAGAGGGCGAGAGAGGGCGAGAGAGGGCGAGAGAGGGCGAGAGAGAGAGGGCGA
The DNA here is from genome assembly GCF_036365525.1 of Heterodontus francisci. Taxonomy (NCBI): domain Eukaryota; kingdom Metazoa; phylum Chordata; class Chondrichthyes; order Heterodontiformes; family Heterodontidae; genus Heterodontus; species Heterodontus francisci. The sequence goes on from NC_090394.1 coordinate 62,582,356, forward strand.
GAGAGAGAGGGCGAGAGAGAGAGGGCGAGAGAGAGAGGGCGAGAGAGAGAGGGCGAGAGAGAGAGGGCGAGAGAGAGAGGGCGAGAGAGAGAGGGCGAGAGAGAGAGGGCGAGAGAGAGAGGGCGAGAGAGGGAGAGAGGGCGCGAGAGGGAGAGAGGGCGCGAGAGGGAGAGAGGGCGCGAGAGGGAGAGAGGGCGCGAGAGGGAGAGAGGGCGCGAGAGGGAGAGAGGGCGCGAGAGGGAGAGAGGGCGCGAGAGGGAGAGAGGGCGCGAGAGGGAGAGAGGGCGCGAGAGGGAGAGAGGGCGCGAGAGGGAGAGAGGGCGCGAGAGGGAGAGAGGGCGCGAGAGGGAGAGAGGGCGCGAGAGGGAGAGAGGGCGCGAGAGGGAGAGAGGGCGCGAGAGGAGAGAGGGCGCGAGAGGGAGAGAGGGCGCGAGAGGGAGAGAGGGCGCGAGAGGGAGAGAGGGGCGCGAGAGGGAGAGAGGGCGCGAGAGGGAGAGAGGGCGCGAGAGGGAGAGAGGGCGCGAGAGGGAGAGAGGGCGCGAGAGGGAGAGAGGGCGCGAGAGGGAGAGAGGGCGCGAGAGGGAGAGAGGGCGCGAGAGGGAGAGAGGGCGCGAGAGGGAGAGAGGGCGCGAGAGGGAGAGAGGGCGCGAGAGGGAGAGAGGGCGCGAGAGGGAGAGAGAGGGCGCGAGAGGGAGAGAGAGGGCGCGAGAGGGAGAGAGGGCGCGAGAGGGAGAGAGAGGGCGCGAGAGGGCGAGAGAGGGCGCGAGAGGGAGAGAGAGGGCGCGAGAGGGAGAGAGAGGGCGAGAGAGGGCGAGAGAGGGAGAGAGAGGGCGCGAGAGGAGAGAGGCGAGAGGGCGAGAGAGGGCGAGAGAGGGCGAGAGAGGGCGAGAGAGGGCGAGAGAGGGCGAGAGAGAGGCGAGAGAGAGAGGCGAGAGAGAGAGGGCGAGAGAGAGAGGGCGAGAGAGAGAGGGCGAGAGAGAGAGGGCGAGAGAGAGGGCGAGAGAGAGAGGGCGAGAGAGAGAGGGCGAGAGAGAGAGGGCGAGAGAGAGAGGGCGAGAGAGAGAGGGCGAGAGAGAGAGGGCGAGAGAGAGAGGGCGAGAGAGAGAGGGCGAGAGAGAGAGGGCGAGAGAGAGAGGGCGAGAGAGAGAGGGCGAGAGAGAGAGGGCGAGAGAGAGAGGGCGAGAGAGAGAGGGCGAGAGAGAGAGGGCGAGAGAGAGAGGGCGAGAGAGAGAGGGCGAGAGAGAGAGGGCGAGAGAGAGAGGGCGAGAGAGAGAGGGCGAGAGAGAGAGGGCGAGAGAGAGAGGGCGAGAGAGAGAGGGCGAGAGAGAGAGGGCGAGAGAGAGAGGGCGAGAGAGAGAGGGCGAGAGAGAGAGGGCGAGAGAGAGAGGGCGAGAGAGAGAGGGCGAGAGAGAGAGGGCGAGAGAGAGAGGGCGAGAGAGAGAGGCGAGAGAGAGAGGGCGAGAGAGAGAGGGCGAGAGAGAGAGGGCGAGAGAGAGAGGGCGAGAGAGAGAGGGCGAGAGAGAGAGGGCGAGAGAGAGAGGGCGAGAGAGAGAGGCGAGAGAGAGAGGGCGAGAGAGAGAGGGCGAGAGAGAGAGGGCGAGAGAGAGAGGGCGAGAGAGAGAGGGCGAGAGAGAGAGGGCGAGAGAGAGAGGGCGAGAGAGAGAGGGCGAGAGAGAGAGGGCGAGAGAGAGAGGGCGAGAGAGAGAGGGCGAGAGAGAGAGGCGAGAGAGAGAGGGAGAGAGGGCGAGAGAGAGACGGCGAGAGAGAGACGGCGAGAGAGAGAGTGAGAGCGCGAGAGAGAGAGTGAGAGCGCGAGAGAGAGCGAGACGGCGCGAGAGAGAACAGCGAGCGCGAGAGAGAGCGAGCACAATAGCGCGAGTGAGCGAGACGGCGAGAGAGGGCGAGAGAGGGCGAGAGAGAGAGAGAGAGAGAGAGAGAGGGAGAGAGAGGGAGAGAGAGGGAGAGAGAGGGAGAGAGGGCGAGAGGGCGAGAGGGCGAGAGGGCGAGAGGGCGAGAGGAGAGAGGGAGAGAGGGAGAGAGGGCGAGAGGGAGAGCGCGCGAGAGGGAGGGAGAGAGGGCGAGAGGGAGAGAGGGCGAGAGGGCGAGAGGGAGAGAGGGAGAGAGGGAGAGAGGGAGAGAGGGCGAGAGGGCGAGCGCGCGAGAGGGAGGGAGCGCGAGAGGGAGAGAGCGCGAGAGGGAGAGAGCGCGAGAGGGAGGGAGAGAGCGCGAGAGGAGGGAGAGAGCGCGAGAGGGAGGGAGAGAGCGCGAGAGGGAGGGAGAGAGCGCGAGAGGGAGGGAGAGAGCGCGAGAGGGAGGGAGAGAGCGCGAGAGGGAGGGAGAGAGCGCGAGAGGGAGGGAGAGAGCGCGAGAGGGAGAGAGCGCGAGAGGGAGAGAGCGCGAGAGGGAGAGAGCGCGAGAGGGAGAGAGCGCGAGAGGGAGAGAGCGCGAGAGCGCGAGAGGGAGAGAGCGCGAGAGGGAGAGAGCGCGAGAGGGCGAGAGGGAGAGAGGCGAGAGGGCGAGAGCGCGAGAGGGAGAGAGCGCGAGAGGGAGAGAGCGCGAGAGGGAGAGAGCGCGAGAGGGAGAGAGCGCGAGAGGCGAGAGGGCGAGAGGGAGAGAGCGCGAGAGGGAGAGAGCGCGAGAGGGAGAGAGCGCGAGAGGGAGAGAGCGCGAGAGGGAGAGAGCGCGAGAGGGAGAGAGGGAGAGAGGGCGAGAGGGAGAGAGGGCGAGAGGGCGAGAGGAGAGAGGGAGAGAGGGAGAGAGGGAGAGAGGGAGAGAGGGAGAGAGAGAGGGCGA